>NC_069113.1:30007500-30307500 GCF_025612915.1 Magallana angulata | reverse complement strand
ATAGACATTGCAATATGCTAACAATATCTACGCGTGCAGATATAAATATATCAAGCGGGGCACGGATTGATGTTCCATAAAATGGTCAAATGAATGAAAGCAAGGTTACTCTTCACCTTGGAAACTTTATATCTTTGTATTAGAACTTAACACTTTGAATAGTTCGTCCTGGTACTGGAAATAATACACATGTATATGAACAACTGAATTTCTCAATCTTTAATAAACGATTTCATAATATAGACGAATTGTCTAATACACTGGTATTTTTTTCTCAAATCAAAGAAATCTCGCTGAGAATCACCCTACCGCCACTTTTGCTTGATTTCACAAGGAAGAAATACCCCGTTACCAGTTGCCGTAATGTCATAACACTTCCGGGATTACGAGTTACGCATACCCGAGACAGAAAGGTGTTTTATCAGGGGTCACGACAGGTCGTCGACTCGCCATTTGTTCACACCATCTTTATTCTTGAGTACCAAGTGGATCCCCTCTCAAAAGTTAGAATTTGTAAATATGTGATACATTCGGTGCAAAGAAAACAAGTTCCAACTAAGCCTGGCCGTGTACCAAGGTATGTGATTTTTTTTTAAGGGGGGGGGGGAATTAAAATTCAGACTGTAAAGATTCACTCCTTTCAACTTTTTTTATATAAAGAATAAACAATTGCGGATAAATGTTTCATATGAAGAATTGTGTGTCAATACACGTTTTTAAAAATGTTCACTTTTAAGGAAAGCCGTGTACAAGTGTTACTGCAGTATAGTTCAAACGAAGTGCAGTCGTACTGAACATGTATAAATACTTTTTCAAGTTTTAATAGTAATTATGAATGTTGATCACATCATCCTTGACACACATTTTAGAGTTTTTATCCTTCATTTTATAACTGTTTGTTTCGGTACACTGTTACAACTTTAATCTGCATTGAAAAGGACTCGGCGAGTCGTATAATTGTAATCCGAGTGTACATGGTCGCCACGACAGTGCTCAACCCGTCTGATTGGTAAATTCATCAGTTTACAGTTGTGTTTCCTTTCCATGTGTTGGGACAAGATTAAGGTACTATGATTACTTCTTGTTCAGCAATTATCAGTCAACCTTAATATTGTCGGATTGTGTAGCGGTCTATCGGTAATGTTTGCTTTTACCATTTGATTTGAAATTTAGAAACTCATGAATTATCGATACGAATCGGTAGTTAGAGAGATTATCTATATAAAATAATATAAACAATCCTGCAATGTTCAGGGTATGGCATACAATGTAATCAATTCAAACCAAACTCCGAACATTTCTTTTGTTTAGAACTTTAGACCATATACGTAAATATGTATGCAAGCATTCCTCTTTAAGTAAATACTACTTTGTAAGTAATTTTAATTTTGTCTTTCAAGATTTTCTCAAGTTACAACGATGACTACTTTACACGTGTCGTATGTTTTGTATATTTTAACCCTTTTAATCAATTACGCGATATGATTTTCTAAAAAAAAAAACCCAGACCATTTGTCATTTGTGTGTAGAAAAAAAATATTAAATGTACTGTATGTTATAAGGTAACTTACATACGATACAACAGGACATACATGGTTTGATGACATACAAGTTGTTTCCCTTGCATTATGTTTTGAACCATTAAGTTCGAATCTCAAAAGTTGTACATTTGTAATGAGTTTTTCGATAAGCGTTATTTAGAATTATATATCTTGTCTCAAACGGATTTTTCTTTCATTCTTTAACAAACGTAATATTCAATATCATTTGTAGGCATCTTACAGTGCAGTTTTTGAAAACTTTATTTAAAACATTTAAACATATCCAACATTGAAATAAACATTGTAATAATAAACAATACCAAATTGTCCCTTGAACATTCATTTGAACATCAAAATATAATGAACACTTGTCGCTAAAAAAGCAGTAAATTTTATATATGTCAAATTCGTTTTTTCTCCCATGATATCAAATAAGGATCCTTACTGAGACAGAATTGACCTTCGTTTTAGGATGTACACTTTAGGACGAATGGGACACAATAGATTAGTAAGGGCAAAACTGCATCTTCCCAAGTCAAGGGTTTCTGATCCGCACTCTCCTCACAAACAACAGAGGGGAACAGAGTGGACCGAAAACGCGTGGCTAGCGAAGATGGCAAAACTGTGGCTCAAGTTTTAAAATATAAAAACATACATTAAAATTTTCAGCATTTTGCAAGATCTGGCATTAAAAGCACTCCTAAAATTCTGTACATATGAAGATAAAAGAAAAAAAGTAAAAAGATAAAACAACCAGACAGTCCTTAACCCATTTGGGGGGGGGGGGGGGGGTTATACGCATGCGTGCGCTTAACCGACTGTGCTGAACCGAACGTCATTAAGAAAGTGGAAAATATATAGTGTGTATTCTTTGCCCCATTCTTAAAAATAAAGAAGAAATAAAAATAGTAGTCCCTTTATATAGTGAGCCCCATAAACAGAGAAGACACGTGGTGTCTACAATGGTGGATAGTAGTCGGGATCGCCATACGCATTATTAAGGTAGTCCAGCAGACGTGCCAGGCGACGGTCTTGTAGGTTCTCATCTAACGTCACATCCTTTTGCGAAATACCCGGATGTGAGGGAGAAGAGATCTTGAGGTAGACGTTTTTGTCTGGAATTAGACTGGCTGTTTGCGGGGCGTCTTTGAGATTCATCTTGTGTTTAAGCGGCGAGTTGTCCCAGTAATAGTATGGCGGTCCTGCCGTGAAACAGTTGTGGTTTACAGCGGTTCGTGTTCCGTCCACAAAATACATGATGTAGAAATTACACATCTCGTCGTTCTGGGTAGCTCTGGAAGAGAAAATGAGTTGACGCTAAATATAGCATTGAGCGGTGTCCTTTTTATTCATCTATTTTATCAGACTGTTTTCTTACCCAATCTGGATAGTTCTTGACTCATCATTTTTCATTGTGCATCTAGCAGCCTACAAAAGACAAACTCTCTCTATACTCATTCATCTCAGAGTCACGTCAACAGTTATGAATTGATTATAATTATGAAAGTCAAAGACCAGTCTGGTCTAACTCGGCTTCGCTACGAATCACACAGCCTCAGTCTCGATCCCACTCACCAAAATGTCTCCCTGGCGGACCTCTATACCAGGACTCGTGACGTTATAAAACATCTGTAATAAAAATTGAAATGAAATAAGGCTCATTATTTGCTAAATCTGATTTTGAAAAAAGGCATAGAAAAATAAGAAGCAGTATCATCGTTTGTCAAAGTGAGTGGCTATACTTTAGCTGCAGAACTGTAGCTCTACGGGAAATTCAGGTTGACAGACCGCAGAGCTATTATAGTTCTACTGTAAAGTGAGGGACCCAACATAAAGTGTAATTTGTCTGTCGCTTTATTTCTAAAGACAATTTCTTGAGAAAAGGAGGGAGTCGGCGACACCCACATGAAACTACGTACCAAATTTAGACCCCAGGGGCATCGTATCCGCTCTACACTCTATGACATACATGTACGTGTATATAAATAAAACACCTTGTGTATTCTTTATATATATCATAGAGTGTAGAGAGGATACGATGCCCCTGTGCGTGGTACGAGATAATTATAATTTCAGGCACGTAGCATCGGGGGGGGGGGGGGGGGGGGGGGCAGGCCCCCCCCCCCCCCCACTTTTTCTCGCAGCAACAATTTTTTTAAAATTTACATATAAAATATGGAATAATCATGGAGTTGCCCCCCCCCCCCCACTCTTTTGGGAGTATGTAAAAAAAAATGATATGAAAATAAGGAAATGAGGAGTGAAATAGAAGTTATATAGTACGCCAGCACCAATCCCCCCCCCGTGCATGGTACGAGATAATTATAATTTCAGGCACGTAGCATCAGGGGGGGGGGGGGCAGGGGGGGCTTTTTCCCCCCACTTTTTCTCGCAGCAACAAATTTTTTAATTTACATATAAAATATGGAATAATCATGGAGTATGTAAAAAAATTGATATGAAAATAAGGAAATGAGGAGTGAAATTGAAGTTATATAGTACGCCAGCACCAGCACCACCACCCCCCCCCCCCCCTTTTAAACTAAAAAAACATGCAAATAGAAAATATAAAGCGTCATTAATAAATAAAATACTAGTAGTAGAATTGTACACATGAAAACTATGCATGCATGATTATTATAGCAAAAAGAATTTTAGAAAACTATTTAATAGTAAGCTATCGCGGTCCTCCCTTTTACCCTGATGCTACGTGCTAGAACTACATGTATATTGCAGCGACCCGGGTACATATATGTCACGTTCCTGCCTATATCAAGACACACGACCGCCTCCCTCCATTACAAAACAACTAAAAGATCGCTCAGTTAATACAGCTGTTATAAGTTTGTGACATAGATCAGAGTGATTACTAGTACTTGCACTAGTTGCCCTACCTGTGGTTTGTGGGGACTCATTCTGCCGATTTCTGTCCATTTCCCGTCTCTGATACGATATCCGGCGGTCACTTCACCTAAATCACCAACAATATCCCGTCAGATTTCCGTATATATGTATTCATATGTAACAATGAAAAAACTACCATTATATTACACCTGTTTAACTTACCGTGTGTGTGGGCGTGTGTTCGGAAGGCGAAGGGGTGCATCACGATGTCCTCGCGCAGTTCACAGGCAGTCTCCATGTACTCTACCACACACAAATAAAATCCAGTCAGAATTCTTAAACTTATAAGTCACTATCATACACTAAGTGTAATTATTGGGTCGGGGGGGGGGGGGGGTTCTGGCTACACTCACCCACAGATTTCGGGGGGATACTTCCGCCGGTCCCCAGTAGGTACACACCGGCTGAGCGTGGCATCCTAAATAAAAAAAAAACATCATTAAAATGGTTGACATTTGTGATATTAAGAACCGAAATGTAACTTTTTTGTAATGGGAAGTCCAGTTAAATGTGACTGGTATTTTTTGGTGGGTGGGGTGGGTTTGTTTTTTTTTTTTGGAGGGGGGAGGGGGAAGGGTACTCACGGGGTGCTGGTAGTTAGGAGGGTCACACCAGAACTGTCCTTCTCATTCTCTGAAACAAAGGTCACGGAGCATTATAATCGTCTGCTTCTAATTCACAGCTAAAATTTACATGTGTGTGATATGATTCAATATATGATGTAATAAACTTCATTGACTATTTTTGTATACAATGTACAGTACTTGTATTTTACATTAAGTACTATTTCTGGGTGTGATTGACAGTATTTCTGACTAGTGTCCATACAGTACTTACTGGGCGGTAGGAAATTGTCCACGTTCTTGTAATGGACCTGTAGGACTAGATACTTGATATCCGAGTCGCCGCCAACTTTGAAGCCCACATCTGTAGCATAGATCATATTACTATAGCACACGAATCATAGGTGCATGCGACAAGGATATATCACAAAATTATATTTGCTTTTACAGTTCATCAATCGGTACAGTGTTTGAATTTCTGGCTCAACCTGTGTTTTTTCCATTAATATTAGGGTATACATGTAATAGTATACAATTATTTAATGCTTGAGCAGTCAATAGACCAGATTATTTTTCCCGAGGTGCAGGGAACAGCTCAGTATATCTATTGCCCGAGGCCAACGGCCGAGGGCAATAGATTATACTGAGCTGTTCCCTGCACCAAGGAAAAAAATTATGGTCTATTGACAGTTCAAGCATTAAATAATTGTTTTATTACCTAATTCCTTTTTTAGTTTTCGGGGTTTACCATTTGCATATTGCAGGTGGTTATCGTGACATTATGCAATATACTCAGATTTTTTTTTCATCATTTACAATCACAAAACCTGTTGCATGCATTACAATATCTCAATTTAATATTAGTTTACACAAAGAAGGGGGAGTCTTCAACCCATTAGATTTTAAATAGTCTTTCACCTTATATGAGGCTTTAAAACTGCATGTTGATTATTTGATACTCCATTATGATAACATTGAATATGGCTTCACCAAGTGCTAAAAACAGCGTCTATGTAAAGGAACATTCCCTGAGAACTATCGAAAGGATGTAACATTAACATACCCGCGTTCTGAAATACGTTGTCGGTCGAATAGATCGCAGTCTATTGACCGGCGGTCCAACAGATTGCAGTCTATTGACCGGCGGTCTAATAGATTGCAGTCTATTGACCGGCAGTTCAAAATAGACGCAAATATTTAATTTGTAATAAAACAACACAATCCCTTTGATTAGGTAATAACAAAAAATAAAAAGCCATGAAATGTCAATGTCAACATTATATAAATAGCTATGTCCCACCTTTCGGCAATGTGAGACTAGGCGCATCCATTGCCCAGGCATACACAATTTGAGATCCGCTCCCACATACCCCTGCGGTTGAATATTCTTCTGTGGTATGGGCCATTTCCCCACAATTCCTGTGAAATATTCAAGATATGAGCTCAATTTTGTTTTTCATTTTGTTCCAGTCCAGAGTATTTTGATATACAGATTAAAAAGGGATATCATTTTGCACTGTTGCACGGATATCATTATAAATGTAATAGCCATCCCTTAGATTTCTCCATTTTGCCTTGGCCTGTAGAAGACACAGCATACATGCAGAAAATGGAGCTTTTCTAAATGAAGTATCTATTTTTTAGATACACAATTGTGAACCTTAGTCCCCGCCTTACCACACGCTATCCCGACTCCCGGGGGTCGTGCATCCGTAGATCAGTATGTGATGTGCTATGTCTTTATTGGCATCTGGTTCAAACCCGGCTAAATAAAAAACAAAAATACATGTGACAGTCAAGTTCTTAATTCTTTGTTCAATCACGTTTCTAAGGTGTTAAGGTAACTCCATACTCGTAAAATTCTCTGATGAAAGTTGAAAAACAGAACTGATTTCAACTTAATAGACTTCAATTTCATCAATTATTAGAAAAAATATACATGTCATCACACTTTTTGAGATGTCAGATAAACATGAACTAGAGCACATTTTAGCATCAGAAAACCGTACTTGCTTTGTTAAAAGTAAAATCTTTGTAGGCAGCAAGTTACATGTATAAGTATTAAACATCAAGTACTGGTACTTATTAGTATTAACTTTACGGACATAAAACCCGTACATTGCTTGAACTGAAATCTAACTACTGTACATGTACTTTACTTATATACGTACTGATATATGTTGGGTTCTTTTGACTAGTCTCTATTGCGTGGCAAAGATACGTATCTTTCTAGGAAAAGAGAAAATAATAGATCAACAATTGTGAATTTATGAATACATGTACAAATAATCACATAAAAACAGCTTGACATAAGATAGCAATAAACCATAGATAGCAACACGTACCACTTTCGGTGAGACTTGAGGCATTTTAAGGGGGATTTTTGAGGTGTCTCTCCTCTGGGGGGCACCCCGGACCGTGAGGATTATCCCCACGCACAACGTTAATTTAATCATGGCCCTAGTGGCCATTCGTTCCTGAAAACAATGACGCCATGTTTTAGTACACGAGACAGTACAGCTAATTTGTCAATATGAACATGCATTTCCATTCATAAATTTGTGATTGATTGAAATCGTCACTCTAAAACATAACTATGATATATCCTATACACTCAGATCTATTACAAGATTCTATGTACATCGAGATAAAGAAAAAAAGTAAACACAATATATATAAATTGGACAATAATATGTTCTTACCATCTTATCGCAGTCCTGTCGTGATGTAAATGTCGGCCTCACAGATAGCGCCCGAGGCCAGGCTTGTTTACACTCTATATAGGTGAAATACAAAAATACAACCCTCTACAGTGGCGTTTCCTGTTAATGAGAACTAGCAACACATATGGAGAAAACAACGAAAAATTAACATAAAATTGACGTATTTGCGTTTCTATAGCGACAATTCCTTAGCTTGACTCCTACGCGTTAAATTGATGCTCGAATTTCCAATAGTCTCTCTGCTTTCACTGGAATATCGATTTTTTGTTTAGGTTTGGGGATGCTTAGCGCCCTCTAGAGTCGCAGAATTTCTGAACCAATCGATTTTTTTATTTTATCCACAGAACAGTAACAGATGCGTCACCACTTCTGATAACGCCAACAGCTATATAAGGGCGCTATGCCTGCCTGTCCTCACGTAATACTGCACAATCCTTTAATATATCTATGTACCGCACATAGTATCAATATCATTGGCAACTATATGTTCATTATCCTATCATTTACTACTAAAGCAGAGATTTAATTAAAAATTAGATTTTTTACTTTCATTTATTTCCTAGGCCTCTTTTCACAGGACCCCGAAAAACTCTTTTCATGGAGTGTAACATTAAAGTCCCTTGCTTTTAAAATACCGCAACAACCACGCAAATAACACAAGGGGTGATCTTGAGGGGGTCCAGACCCCCTCTTTCTCCTTTAAATCCATTCATTACTTTCCAAATGAAAGCTGAATACTATGATACTAGTAAATAACAACACATTGTGTGGAATTAGCAACGACACGCTGCAGCTATTTAATATTTGGCATATTAAATATACATACATAATTATGGCATAAAGTTGGATCACATGATTAATTTATTTTAATAAAACAATTCTGAAAATTTAAACTTTCCGCTGTACGTGTCGTCCTAAACTGGTATTTAACACCTGAGCAATTCTTTATATAGCCTTGCTAATAAACCGGTTCTTAAGAACCAGGTGACACAAACAGGTATTCGAATGAAAACCTTATATATCCGGATATAGATAATTCATTAATATACCAAGTAGAAATTGATTTCTGTCTAATTCGTCCCTCAAACGAAAGAAATCATATTTCTCCTTTAAATCCATTCATTACTTTCCAAATGAAAGCTGAATACTATGATACTAGTAAATAACAACACATTGTGTGGAATTAGCAACGACACGCTGCAGCTATGTAAATATAAAGAACGGGGAACTAATGCTACCATTAATATAGGATATAATAACGTAATCCAACTTCATATATGTTCAGAAAAATCAATACAAAAAGATACAATATAATCAATAAACAACATGATTACAACTATTATAAACCAAGTTCTTTGGAAACACTTAAATGTTCACTAAGCGGATCCTGGACATATCTATCCTTAGCAGATTCCGAACGCCAACGTCCATGTCTCTTGAATATCCTGTCCGGAATTCCCCTCACTGCCGACGCAGTCGCTCCACCTGACCGCAAACTGTGAAGTCCATAAATGTTGATGTTATCTACAATTCCTGTAAATTCTTCGATGAATAATTCACGAACCCTGGCTTTTCACGATTACGCAACCGGTAACCACTTACCGATTTCGAAATAGCACAAAATACATATTCCTCTGAATCGTCTTGAATCCCAGCTAAACGAAGATACAATTCAAAATTAGAAACAGGACACATATATGAAAATGTTCTTGCTATAACAACTCTTGTACCGTCTCTGTAGATATCAGTCTTACTAGACTCGATGAATATTTCAATATGATCAGGTAAAAATTGAATATCAGATCTCTTGATATTTACGAGTTCGCTGCTACGTAAAAATCCAGCGAATGCCAACAAGACCATACAAATGATTCTTTGATTATAAAGATTATTACATTCAAACAGTTTCAAATACATACAACGTAAATTTTCAACAGTTATTGGTTCTTTCTTTTGAACAGGTTTTGCCACCATACGTTTCCCACCTTCCATAATGTTTTTAACAAACTGATTGTCAGTCGGAGAATTGAATCCCACAAGATCATGAGCCCATTTGATTCCATAGAATGTGTCAACAATAGGGGATGGAGAGTTTGCCCGTTGAACCAAGCATGCTAAATAAATAGAAACGTGTAAAGGTTTTGAAGGAAATAATTCACTTTCCTCGGTTCCTTGTTCTTTTGCCCACTTCTTAAATCTCAGGAAACTGTTACAATATTTGTTTATAGTTGAATCCGCTCGTGACGCTTGCATAATCCCAGGAAGTGCATACACCTTTTCACACAACTTTGAAGGCTACTGAATCAAATCTCTTTCAAATACCTGAAAAAACAAATTTGTAAAGGAACACCAATAAATATTTTTTCACTTTGAAATTATCTTCCGGATATGTATAAGAATACATATATTTATATCTACATATCAGCTTAATTAAGATATTCAGCACATTTTCTTCAGAAATGAAAATATCAGTTTGATAAAAAACCAAACTTGCCAAATGGCAAACCACAAATGTGGTGAAAGAAACTTCAGTAAAATCCATAGTGATAAAATATTTATCTCTATTACAACATAGCGCAAATTGCCTGATATTTCTCATACAAGTTTATGGGAAATAATTCCCAATTAATCAATAAATTTGTTTATTTTGAAGAATTTAAAACTGCCGAAAAACAATTTTGAAATCAAACTCTGAAATCAAAAACAAATGCAAGCATTCTAAACTTTAAATCTTCTTTACCAAAAATACCAGATCCGAGTTTACCACTTGTGTAAAACTCCTTTGCTACTGAAAGATCCTTCCAATCTACAATATGTGACCTGTAAACTTCAGAAATTAAAATTGGCCAAAAGGCTGATGATTCTTCAAAACTCTTGGAATAAGATAAAATGGCGGTACGATCCATGCATTCCAACCTGTCCAATTAATAGTAAATGCATCAACTGCATACGTTAAAGGATTCCAATACCTGGAACAAAATTTATCTACTTTTGCATTGTAATCACAAGCAAATAAATCAATATCATACGGACCCCATTCCCGTGATAGGTCATCAAAAACCGTTTTCACGATACCCCAATTATCAAAGTCGACAATTCTGCTCAAATAATCTGCTTGCTCATTGAGTTCTCTTGGTATCCATTCAATTTCAATACCAATCTTATATTCTAAACAAATTTGAAATATGTTCATTGCAAGATCTTGTAAGTTTTTTTTTTTTCATGCTCCCTTTTTGAACAATGGAAACATTTGCGTTGTCTGTAAACCATTTTATATTCTCACCTTTGAGAAATTGTACAAATGACCGAAGAACTCTATCCACCGCGGCCAATTCTCTCCATGTGGAACTCATAATTCTTTCAGATTCTTCCCATAAATCATGAAAAACAGTTTTACCTGTCCGTACGCAATAACCGCCATAACCAGTATCACTTGCATCTGTGTACACTACCAGATTAGAACTTGGTTTAACTTTCAAATCCCTTCTATTCAACATATCTAAAGACGATTTCCAGAAACTTATGGTTTTTTTTTTACTTTCCTCAGAAATTAAAATCATGCTATTCCATGTTGGAGAAGACACAATGTCAATACTAAGACATTTGGTCATTAACTGAGCTACACTTCCGATAACAACAGACATAGATACGATTTGTCCAACTAAACTTGCTAGTCGTCTTACCTTTATTCTGCAATTCTGGTTCATAAAATGCTCAATTTTGAAAAAAAAAAAAAAAAAAAAAAAAAAAAAAATTTGAATCTTAAATATACGCTTTTCAGGAATGTAAATTTCCCCCATATTACAATCCAAAACAACACCAAGATACTCGAAAACTTGACAAGGGATCCACATGGACTTTTCCACTTTAGGCACAAAACCTGAACAAACTAAATCATACTGTACCTCTTTGGATATTTTGCATGCTTCGTCATACTTACTATGGCAGCCAAACCCATCATCTAAATACATAAGTACAGTTTTACCTTCTCTACGCCATTTCTTAACTAAGGGTCGTGTGAGTTTAGTAAAAATATATGGCGCAGATGTGAGACCAAATGGCAAAACATTAAAACAGAAATATCGATCTTGAACACCAAATTTCCATGGAAATCCTAAATATTTTCTATGGTCAGGAAAAATATCTATATGGTGATATGCACTTGTGATGTCAAATTTAAAACACCAACTATTTTTATTTGTATACATAAGAGCGATTCTTATATCGTCATATTTCACAGACTGTTTCCATACATGCTTATTAACTTCCCTTAAATCTAATATAAGCCTTCTTTTCCCACTGGAGTTCACTGAAACAGAAAGAGGATTAGTAACCAAAAACTCTGTATTTTGTTCGGATATCAAACCGTTTTCTAATAGCTCCATTATTGCTCCCTGCACGAAAACATCTTCCTGTAAAGCAGATTTATTATTATGCGAAAAGCTCTGCTGTGGTAAAGAATAAAAAGGTATTTTATAACCATCCTGAATAGTATCTATGATATAATGACAAGCATCAATGCATTTCCAAATTCAATATTTGATTTTAATCGCCCTCTAACAGAGACTTTGCCACCTTTTTTATACTCATAGCATTCGTTAAACTCATCAACACAACTTTTTCCATCATAATACTTATCTTTTATCAAAGATGATTCTTTAGACTGTTTAACCTCTCTATTTAGCGGACTTAAGCTCTGGGCATTCTTTTCTTTGGTGATTGGGTTTTCCGCAGTGGAAACAGCCAATGGGAAATCTGGATGCAGCTGGCATGATGGGGAAGCCAAAGGGCGTTGGGCCACGAAAAGGCTGTCTAGCTGGAAAAGGAAAATAAGGAGCACTGCTCCTAACATTAGAATAGCTACTCTTAGATTTTAGTTTTCCTTTTTGCTTCTCCTTTTCTTTCTTTTCTTTCATGGCTTTATTTTCCGCTTTAAACATTCGTTTTTCGTCATCCGAATCATCAGCCAATGGATTGGTTACATAATTTTTCACTGTACTCCACCCAAAAGGTGATGCATCAGCCATTTTGATAAGTTTGTTACGCTTATTACAAAGTTCAACTGATTCATGAATAAGTTCCTTGCAATAATCATATTTATTGTTATTCAAGGCCCACGAAGCCTGCGTCAACGTATCAATAATCTTCTCGTTATGTTCAAATTGATCTTTGTTACCTGGATGTTTCCAGACTATCGCTTGTTCCGACTTTAACTTCTTCACTTCAGACGATACGGAGGAAGTTGCTCCCTGTAATTCTCTTTTAAAATTATCAAGTTGCATTGCCATAGTATTCTCCATGTCCATTTTCTGTTCATTCATTTTGTTGAGAATGGCTTGTAGCATGTCTGCCTGAGCCCCGCCCGACATCTCCTCGTTCTGCATGCCGAATTTAAACTTTCCGCTGTACGTGTCGTCCTAAACTGGTATTTAACACCTGAGCAATTCTTTATATAGCCTTGCTAATAAACCGGTTCTTAAGAACCAGGTGACACAAACAGGTATTCGAATGAAAACCTTATATATCCGGATATAGATAATTCATTAATATACCAAGTAGAAATTGATTTCTGTCTAATTCGTCCCTCAAACGAAAGAAATCATATTTCCCCGAGAATGTTCAGACTAGATATTTAGAATTAACATCAATATTGCCGAATCCCGAACCATCTCACTCATCATAAACTCCCGAACACAATTTTTAACTGCCACTGTCAAAATATTTGAAAATGATAAAAAAAAAATCGAAAACATTTTTCTGTGATCATGCATTTATTTAGCACCGTTTGCTGGTATCGTTGTTTTTCATTGTTTGACTAAAACTAAGGTCTGAAATCATTATACTTGAAATTAAATAACGTTTAAATAGGTATAGTGAAGTGACAAACATTGCCAGAATATGTTTCCCTTGGTGCAGGGAACAGCTCAGTATGATCCATTGTCCGAGGCCAACGGCCGAGGGCAATAGATCATACTGAGCTGTTCCCTGCACCAAGGGGAAACATTCAGGTCTATTGACTGTTCAAGCATTAAATAATTGTTTTATTACCTAATTCCTTTTTTAGTTTTCGGGGTTTACAATTTGCATATTGTAGATGGTTTTCGTGCCATTATGTAATATACTAAGTTTTTTTTCATCTTTTACATGCACAAAACCTGTTGCATGCATTACAATATCTCAATTTCATATTAGTTTACACAAAGAAGGGGGAGTCTTCAACCCATTAGATTTTAAATAGTCCTTTACCTTATTTGATGCTTTAAAACTGTTGCTAATTTGATACTCCATTTTTATAACATTGAATTAGGTTTCACCAAGTACATGTACTTAAAACAGCGTCTATGTAAAGGAATATACATTCCCTGAGAACTATCGAAAGGATGTAACATTAACACACCCGCGTTCTGAAATACGTTGCCGGTCCAATAGATCGCAGTCTATTGACCGGCAGTTCAAAATAGTCGCAAATATTCAATTTGTAATAAAACAACAATATCCATTTGATTAGGTAATAATAATTAATATTTTCTTTGTCTCTAGGTGTGATTGCAAAGAGCTATATGCATGTATAATCTCTTGATATCTAAATGTTTATTTTCCCGTAAATTGTATCATGAGTTCATGATTTACATGTACTTAAAAACTATGATTTCAAAGTACGAAATCATTAAACATGTGAAATAAGTTCAGAACGACTTCGGTTGGGGGGAGGGGGGTAAAAAGGATTCGAATTTCTTAAGCTGTTCAACAGGGACAGATGCCCTTATACAAGTTAACGTTTCTCTAACTATCTGTGGGCATCAACAGTCATATAGAATACGGTTTCATTTTTGTTCACAAACATACCAAAATGAATGACTTTGGTTGCAACAAATTAACTTACAAGACCATGGTAAATGTAACGGTAAAGGATGGGAGAAAGTTTGCAACTGTCACATAAGAATATGATAGTAAGTTAGCAACATGTGAGTACTAACAGAAGAGGGTAATGAGAAGCAATATATATGTAACAGAAGAGAATGGTGGTAAGTTAGCTACATGAACAGAAGATGATGTTAGGTAGGTTAGCTACATGTAACAGAAGAGAATGGTGGTAAGTTAGCTTTATATAACAAAAGATTATGTAAGGTAGGTTAGCTACATGTAACAGAAAAGGATGGGTGTATGTAAGCAAAATGTAACAGAAGAGAATGGTGGTAAGTAACTACATGTAACAAAAGAAAATGGTGGTAAGTAACTACATGTAACAAAAGAAAATGGTGGTAAGTAACTACATGTAACAGAAAAGGATGGTGGTAAGTAACTACATGTAACAAAAGAAAATGGTGGTAAGTAACTACATGTAACAGAAGAGAATGGTGGTAAGTAACTTCATGTAACAGAAGAGAATGGTGGTAAGTAACTATATGTAACAGAAGAGAATGTGGTAAGTAACTACATGTAACAGAAGATAATGGTGGTAGGTAACTACATGTAACAAAAGAGAATGGTGGTAAGTAACTACATGTAAAAGAAAAGGATGGTGGTAAGTAACTTCATGTAACAGAAGAGAATGTAAGGTAGGTTAGCTACATGTAACAGAAGAGAATGGTGGTAAGTAACTACATGTAACAGAAAAGGATTGTGGTAAGTAACTACATGTAACAGAAGAGAATGGTCATAAGTAACTACATGTAACAGAAAAGGATGGTGGTAAGTAACTACATGTAACAAAAGAAAATGGTGGTAAGTAACTACATGTACCAGAAGAGAATGGTGGTAAATAACTACATGTAACAGAAGACAATGGTGGTAGGTAACTACATGTAACAAAAGAGAATGGTGGTAAGTAACTACATGTAACAGAAAAGGATGGTGGTAAATAACTTCATGTAACAGAAGAGAATGTAAGGTAGGTTAGCTACATGTAACAGAAGAGAATGGTGGTAAGTAACTACATGTAACAGAAAAGGATTGTGGTAAGGTACTACATGTAACAGAAGAGGATGTTAGTTAGTAAGCTACATATAACAGAAGAGAATGGTGGTAAGTAACTACATGTAACAAAAGAAAATGGTGGTAAGTAACTACATATAACAGAAGAGAATAGTGGTAAGTAACTACATGTAACAGAAGAGAATGGTGGTAAGTAACTATATGTAACAGAAGAGAATGGTGGTAAGTAACTACATGTAACAGAAGATAATGGTGGTAAGTAACTACATGTAACAGGAAAGGATTGTGGTAAGTAACTACATGTAACAGAAGAGAATGGTGGTAAGTAACTACATGTATCAGAAAAGGATTGTGGTAAGTAACTACATGTGACAGAAGAGAATGGTGGTAAGTAACTACATGTAACAGAAGAGAATGGCGGTAAGTAACTACATGTGACAGAAGAGAATGGTGGTAAGTAACTACATGTAACAGAAGAGAATGGTGGTAAGTAACTACATGTAACAGAAGAGAATGGTGGTAAGTAACTACATGTAACAGAAGAGAATGGTGGTAAGTAACTACATGTAACAGAAGAGAATGGTGGTAGGTAACTACATGTAACAAAAGAGAATGGTGATAAGTAACTACATGTAAAAGAAAAGGATGGTGGTAAGTAACTTCATTTAACAGAAGAGAATGTAAGGTAGGTTAGCTACATGTAACAGAAGACAATGGTGGTAAGTAACTACATGTAACAGAAAAGGATTGTGGTAAGTAACTACATGTAACAGAAGAGAATGGTGGTAAGTAACTACATGTAACAGAAGAGGATGTTGGTTAGTAAGCTACATATAACAGAAAAGGATGGTGGTAAGAAACTACATATAACAGATGATGATGTAAGGTAGGTTAGCTACATGTAACAAATGAGGTTGTTGGTACATGTAAGTAAGCTACTGTACATTTAACAGAAGAGAATGGTGGAAGGTAACTACATGTAACAGAAAAGGATAGTGGTATGTACTTTAAGCGAATGTAACAAAGGGGAATGGTGGTAGCTGCATGTAACAGAAAAGGATGGTGGTAAAGAGCGGATTGTAAGTTAACTCCGTGTCACAGAAGAGGGCGATGATAAGTTAGTCATATGAAACAGAAGAGGGTGGTGGAAAGTCATACTACAGAAGTGGACAATTTGACCTAATATGTACAATAGGCAAACTGAAGAACTTTGGATGTTGTACTAAGTATTACATCCCAAAAGATCCATGCCTCTTGTTTCATCAGATTTCAACATTGAACGGATATAGGCAGAATTTCAGCTAAATTCTTCGAATTTTATTTATTTGGAATGATTGACATTGGCATTTCCAATGCTTCCCCAATATTTGAATTGAAATAGGTGTCCAAGTAGCGTAGTGGACAACGCACTCGCTTGTCACCGCTGCGACCCGAGTTCGATACCCGTGATCGACAGCGGTTGTATGTTATAGGGTATGGCGGTCGCCCGCTTGGACACGTGGGATCTCTCCAGGTACTCCGGCTTCTTCCCACACCAATGACCCCCTCGCGCTAACATCCGTGCCAACGAGAGATATTAATATAAGTATTAGAACTTGCTTATCAATCGTTGTAAAATAAATAAAGTTCAGTTTTCAGTTTAATATTTGAATGTTATTTGTCAAGTTTCAAGTGAATTGCAGGGTTCAAAATTTCATTTTGGGATTTAGAAGCTATTGCGATGATCCTATACGTCCCCAACCAGCCACTGATAATAACAGGAACACCTTAGACATCGTTTTTATCTGTTTAATTTGTAACACCTGATATATGTTTAATATACGACACACTGTAATGAAATCAATACACAGCAGCACAGGTGTCGACCTGCACAGCAATAGTACATTCTCTGTGCCTACAATATCATTAATTCTATTAAATGGTTACAAGTTCAATATGTAATGAACACACTGTATGAATTGATTTTTGGCATCTGATCCACAAACTTCACATATATTCAAAGTGCAAGTAAAGGACGACACAAATAGACTGCATTTTAAAAAAATCTAAATGATCTTAGAACTACATACAATGTACATGTATAGATCTAGCAAAAAACAAAACATTTCTATGAAGATTTTTTTCTATAAAAAATTAGTTATTTCAAACTGAATTAAATATCCAAGAAATGAAAAAATTATAAAGCCTACATGCAAGAATTGTTTCCTTAAATATAAGTTTTCAATATCAATAAATGCTGATTTAAAGTAATTATTCTTCAAGTGAAGCATATTTAAAGTACATATTCAATTCTGTTTAACAAAAATTACTGGAAAAGACTGCAACATCTACAAAAGTTTTAATATCTCACAGAGTTTGGTGATACATGTGAATAAAATTGACATTTATGTAATATTTGTAAAAAAAAAACAAAAAAAAAACATGGTAGACAAGATCCAGCCGTTACAATTCAGGAGTATTCTGACATTACTTTTGTATAACTGCGTAGTTTGTCAAGAACAAGAGGCCCACAGGCCTTGACGGTCACCTGAGTATTATAGTCAGGAAGTCTCATTTTAAGCTTTATTTTGAATTCTAAACCTTAGTCCCTGACTTTTATCCCTGCGTTTATTATTTGATGTTTTACCAACAGAAGTTGCCCAAGTCACTCCAATGATCTAAAAATAATACATGTTCATATGATGGTCATACATGTATTTGTCACCCAAACCCCTCTTCAATAACTGACAGAATGGAAGAAAATATAAAACTTAATACATTTTCAAGGACCTGGACAATAACTAGGGGTCATTAATTTCATAATTTAATAGAGGTTTTCGGATAACATGACATTTTGCTCCTATTGACATATTGGCCCTTAAAGACCATTCAAGGGCCCTCAGGGGGGCATGTACAATTTTTTCAGTATGATAACACTTAAATGATATCAAAATATCAGATTATGGTAGAAATTGTAATTATTTCTACCACAGAGGTAAAATATCACCAGGTGTGTTATCTCAATCAGGTCTTTTCAAGTTTTTAAGATCTTTTGTAAATCCCTAATAAATTGGTTATATCGGTTCGATGGATACTAAAGACACTGATTTAATGATGACTGGGAACAAGTGTTAGTTACTACATAATTAAATTTCGCAAAACGTCTCGGGCGAAACGTTTCAGCATGAACAGTCTGTCGAGGCAAACAGTCCTGCATTTACGGCTTCATGGATTCAGTATATCTCCCCCTGATGTGGAAGTTGTAAGAAAGACTTTTTTGCAAGATTTAATACATTTACACAATATTTTATAAGTTCATAAATTTGGTAGAGGGCTTCATGGACATCATATTTTATATTGTATTTTTGAGTAACATACATAACATAATAAGTTTTATTCTGGAGTAGAAAAATTATAATACTGTAATGATGACCACCCCCCTGTCTAAAATCTTTCAAACAGGACTATGAAACCTGTAATTTTAATAAAAAACTTTAAGATTATAAGAGTGCATGACCTAATACTGAAAAGGTGGCACAAGACTCATAGAAAATATTTTTCCCATATTTGCAACTTTCAAGATAGGTATTTCTGTATGTAGATAAACTAAAACAAGGTGGCTAGTATACATGTTTTATTTATAACAACCTCCCATACCCCATCTCCATGCAGGGCAGACAAAAACTCACCCTGTGGTCATTTAAAAAAAAACAGCTATAAGAAGCACTTTAGTCTTATTCACTTCTCCTGTTCCATCTTTTCAATATTCCTCATTGCACCATCTGGAATTTATACCAAAAGCATTTTACATGTACTGCTTATTGGTGGAATACATCTCCTTTTATTGGGTGTTATTTTCATAATAAGGTTCAAGATATAGTTCTAACCCCTTGCATATCCTATGCATTGCTCAGTGGCCACATATTGATTGGGTAACATTTAGAAGCTAAAATATACACATCAATACTAAAAATTTAATCACAGAATTGAAAATGCTTCCCTAAAATATCTTTGCATATTATATTTGTCATGATTTGAACTAACGGTAGTCCATCCATAACTAAGGCAAATTTAGCATTGATCTATACTACATCAAATACTTATTTCAAAGTTTATGAGGCTGATATAAACCAAACTCGTGAGTATGTATGAACTCTATTGAATAAAATTTTTGCACTTAAAATTTTTTTAAAAGAGTTGTCTGCCCTTTAGGAAAATCTTTAAAAATCATTTTCTGAAAATATGTATGGTAAATAATGATTTAATTAAGCATATTCGATGAAAGAGAAAGCTTCTGCAACTTTTTACCAAGAGAAATGTGAGAAAATTACCTGCACTAAAAAATTACAATTAAAAATGCATTTTCCCCATAGACTCCAATGTTAACTTCAACATATAGTAAATTTGTTAATATTCAATTTTTTTTAAAATTTCAAAGGTGAAACTTTATCATTTAATAAACCCCTTAAAATCACGCTAAAATTTTTATGATCAAACTTGCAATTTATTAGATTTGAAAAATCATAGTTATGTATGGACTACCTTAATAATCTCCCCCTTTTCAGAGGAATATGGCCTTTCATATCAATATTTTTGTGTCTTTAACCTACAAACACTTTAATTTGTGCCCAGTTACATTGAAATTAATTGACCAAGTAGTTCTAGAGCTGAAAATGTCGGAAGTTTAAGATGATAACAAAACAGACTGTGAACAGAAGAGCTTCGTCGAGGTGCAATAGTTCAGGTGACATAGTCAACAAAAATGCTACCAAAAGGAGTACTTATAAATGATACAGCCCTATAATTCAGCCACCTTTCTAGACATTTCAGTGAAAATTCAGTTAACTGAACTGCAGTGTTCCATAAAATATAGCTGAATCTTACTTTCACACACGGGTTTCAAGTTACAACTTCCTATGCATAAAAAGATGTTCACTTTACAGACTGGATGTTTTAGATCCTAGTCACAGATGGTACTTGTATAGTTTACATTGTTATACACGTTCATGTATATAAAATATATACACATTACCTATCAACACACATTTCTTCCTAAGGTAATAATTACCAATACGTGAGATGTAATACTCTCAAATAAAGCAATAGAACAATTCTAAAATCGACTTCTCAGGTCTACAACACATGCACCTCAACATGTAAAAGAGTTCTCCTAAGTATGACCCTTGATCCTGCCACCTTTTCTTCTTTGTGAATTGGTTTGGCTTCAACTGTTAGTTTTAACACTCTAGCTTTTCGAATTTTTCTTCGAAATTGTAAGGAACTAATGCCATGTTTTTTATGAATAACAAATATCTTCTTCTCATTTCCTCGCAGTATGTGGTATTTGACATTATTTTTCAAGGCTATCAATGAGGGAAGAACTGCTATCAACATTTTCCTCTTATATATATCTTTCCTTTTCACATAAAGTTTAAGAACTTCTGTCACAACAGCAGACTGTAGTTCTCTCTGAGAATGATGTTTCTGCCATTTAGTATCCACAGCAGAAGCCTGAAATGTATTCAAATCACTACAGATAATTATTTTTCCAATTTTAAATCGCAAACATCCTTAGCTGTAATTAAATCAATCTAATGAAAAATCCAATTTTTTGGGACATTGTAAACAGTGGTCTATGAACTGTAGATTCCTAAATAACGCGAGGAATTAATTACCGTGTAAAATCGCAAAAAAGCACCCTTCGTGGATTTTATAATATCGCTATTATTTTCTGAGAGTTGAGAACTATAAGAAATAAAGAGCAAAGTTCTATGATCGCGTTTTTAAATTCTTGCGATTCAATACAAACCAGCGGGGTCGCAGAATGAAGTACTCGTGTAATATAAGGAATTTACAGTATTCTGCCTGAAACTGACCTGATAATGAACTTCTCTCTTGGCTCTCTTTGACAATGGAATGTCTTGGTTTTTTATATCACACTCAAAGCAGCCCTCGCCCTGGGGCGGTTTTCCAGAGTCTGGACCTGGGACGTGAGGAATGTCACCTCCTGTGGGAAAGGAACCTCCCACCCCACTATCTGGGGAGACCGCTACACAATGTCTGCATGCAGAATAATAGAAACACAGTAAACAGAGAGCACATACATGTGGTTACAAACAGAAACCATTTTAAAATAATAAGGCCATAAAAAATTAATCTCTTGGTTCTCGGGCTAACATTTTCAAAAACAGATGTGGTTTGGGCGGTGATGATTTTTTTTCTGGAATAAGCAAGCGCACTAGCAAATTTTATTTCATTCATTTAATGATAAAAATGGGCAATGCGCAATGTTAAATCAGATGCACGCGGGCCTGAGAACCAAGGAATTAATTTTTGATGGCCTGATGGGAGTATTCTGTGGAATACATTACCCAACTCCTAGATTCTGATAGCCCGGGGGACAGCCACACACAAATGAGGGGCCCGACGCGGAGCAGCCAAACAGACATGGAGCATTCACGCACACATTGGCCCCTAAAATGTCAGTGATCACATGACTGCACTGTGTTATTACAACAAATCTCCAACCTGTATCAGTCATACTTTTCATTAACCTGTAAGTCATTCTCCAAATACAAATTCTGTTTAACATATGAGTTTGTATGTACATAATTGACAAGATTTGTAAGGACTGACTGTTCATATTTTGTCTGTATTTCTGTTTGTATTATCTATCATAATTATAACTGCTATAAGATGTATCTCTTTTGCAATAAAGAAATTGATTAAGTGATTTTTTAAATTTTATTTAAGTTCAATAATCAAGGTCTTACCCAAACAGCTCATAAGTCTTGGATCAAAGTTTGTGCCTGGTGCACACTGACAGTTGTAGGAGCCAGGCACATTGTAACACATAGCTAGGCCACAGACGTCCTCCGTCAGGCACTCGTTATCATCTGTAAGGAGACAGAGTCTAATTACAAATGAAAATTTACCCCCCCCCCCCCCCCCCCAAAAAAATATCTTGAAAATAAGTCAGTTTTCTTGAGCACAAATGTCAAATGGCTAAGTATAACTCCACAAAGCGGGATTTGTACCTATACACTGGCCATATACCGGTTTGAAGCCTGGGGGACAGGTGCACTTGTATGAACCAGGAATATTCTCACATCTATCATCACAGCGGCCAGCCTCGCACTCATTGATGTCTGAAATATGATCATCCTCATTACACAACGGTATACTGCAGAGTGTTATTTCAAGGATGTGCCTAAATCTGGAGTCGTACATGCACAGCTTCATTTAAATCTTTTTCAATTCTCAGTACCGGTGTATGTTAATACATGAATATATTTACAGTTGAAATGTAAATAAGGAAAACTTAACTAATAGCTACATATATATTGTATGTATATTTTAGACATTTTATCAGCCTATATTTCCCCTGGATGTATCAGACCTACCGACACACTTCCTGCCCGTAGAGTCCAGTTTGAAGCCTCGTTTACAGACACATCTGTATCCATCCGCTGTGTTGTGACATGTTCCCCCTGGAGTACAGAGAGAGGGATCCTCCCGACACTCGTCAATATCTACAACAGAATGATCACATCTACATGATTGTACAGTTATTCCATTTCATAAATAAGCTATCAGTATAAAAGAGAGTCAATAAGCAAATGCTCAATATATCTTATCTAAACATTGATACACCTATGGAAACTGTTATTCTGAAATTCATCTCATCTATCTTGTACAAGTGATCTTATGTATAAATATAATCATGTGAATTTAAGCAGTAGAGCTACAGGTGCATTATAATTATATTTTACTGGTACACATTTGAGATGAGATGAACTGTATCAAGGGAGCTAATTGTACAGCAGATTCTGTTCCACTGTACCAGTACTAGTAATAGAGTAATAACCTTCTATTAAGCTACAAATAACAAAACAATCTGAAGTTTTTTAATCAGTGTACACGCTTTACCTTTCTAACATTTATGTGTACTATGTCATTAGCTTCAATTAGTGATAAATCACTTTCTGTAAAAAAAAAACAGTACCAAGGAAGGAGAACATTCTGGTATACAATTAAGGTGGAATAACACATCATCACAACAATGGCTGACCTCTGATCGAAAGGACATTCGTTTTATTAAGATGATTTTATCGACAGTTATCCGTAACTTACTACATAGCCGAGTGGATAAAGTGTCGGGCTTGTGATCCGTACATCCCGAGATCGAATCCCACAGGGGCTTTTGTTGTGACTTAGTGAATTGAATTTTTTAGATATTTATTTTTTTTATCCCCAAACTGCAAAATTTTCGCTTATTTGACATATGTATAGTCTATTTATCATTATACTTTTCCCAATAAAAAAATTACTGTTAATTTGAGTGACTTTTCCCAGGTGTGTTATTCCACCTTAAAGGGGATCAATTAGCCTTTGTCACACTGGGAGCCTTTTCAGGCACAGATGGACTGACCTCTACACTGGTTGGCCTCCATCCGGTAGCCTATCTTACAACTGCAGTGGTAGCTGCCTTCTGTGTTTGTACAAATCTGTTGACACCTGTGCTTCATGGTAGCGCACTCATCCAAGTCTATCAAAAAAACAAAAATACAAGTATCTCCCTTTAATTTGAAATCCATGTCTACTTTCATAAGTCTTTGAATTAATTTAATTTCATGACTATACTGCGTGCGACCAGTTCTTGCTGAGTACTATTTCTCGCCAGTACATTTTGACGTCATTTTATCAACACATAAAATTATATACGAAAAATGACGTCACAATGTATTGGCGAGAAATGGTACCTGGTGAGAACTGGTCGCACGCCAGTACTCTTTAACTGTTTAATTCTAGAGAATCCATGAAATGCTTACCCCTGCAGGTCTTCCCGTCCCTGTTCAAGACATACCCCGGCGAACAGGAACAGGTATAGCTGCCCACTGTGTTGACACAACCAAACTCACAGGAAGAGGTACCCTCTTTGCACTCATCCACATCTTTGGAAAACAGATGGACAAAGTTTAAATGCACTATAGAGTGGAATGAAACTGCCATATCCTATAAATGCTATAAATGCAAAGTATCTGTGTGAACAATTGAACTGGTCATGAGTTCCTATATATTTGATATCAGGATGATCATCACACAAACTAATGGTTTGATTGTTGCATAATTACAAATATAAACACACAGTTATACCTATGATTCTAAAAGATTTGACTTACTTAAACCTATTCAGTTAAAATGTTCAGTAGGATATGAACTTGTTTGGTACATGATCAAATCTTCTTTGAACCCAAACCTGCTTCACAGGATTTGATCACACAACCAATCAATTTCATTTTCTGGTGAACTTTTTTACACAGCTGTTTAATTCTTAAATACAGTATTTTTGGGGACTTACCTATACATTTTGTGTTAGTGATATCAGTTTTGTAACCACGGTTACAACGACATCTGTAAGATCCATGAGTGTTGATACAATAACCATTTCCACATATTCCTGGAAACTTTAGGCACTCGTTTATGTCTAAAAGGAAACACAGAAAAATCTTAAGCATTTTTTCATGAAAATCAAAATTATGTTGAAACAAGACTGTCACAACAAAATTTATACTTTTATAAGTCATTGATACCTTTTCCATCTGGTGTCTTTCCAATATCTTCAGGACACATGGCCTTAAAATCTCCTGCAAAGAGAAGAATGACAAAGCAAGATTATCAATTCGGCTTGTCCAATATCATCAATGTTCATCATAGAGCCACTTCAATCATAAGCTTACTAGACCCCTGGGCGGGGCATCTGCTGCAGGCAGGGCCCCATGCCGCTGCCCCCGAGCAACAACACTCCTGATTGGTCATTCTGTAGAAGTAGGTGGGCACACATCTTCCACCTATCAACTCGAGGAAACAGTTCCCCTCTCTCTGATCTGAAACAATACTTAGAATGTTTAAAACCAGAGACTTCAGAAGATAACAAGGTTTACACAACTGTTTGAGATCTCTGAGTTTTCTCACTGGCAATGTTCTTACCAAGACAGGATTTTCTGTCAGGACTCTGGGTGTATCCCGGGGGGCAGGTACACTGGTAACTTCCCTGGAGATTGACACACCGGCCAGGCTGACAAACTCTAGGGTCTCTGCATTCATCAACATCTAAACATTCAGAATAGAGTAAAATTTTGATACCTATATCATAGAAATAAAACAGATTAAGATTCTAGCACTTATATTTCATTACCTCTGCAGTTGTCCCCGGTGCCAGTAAAGCCCTCGGGGCAGACACACATAAAAGTCCCCACCAAGTTCTTGCAAGCATATCGACAGTTGTTGACCCGTGTCTGGCATTCATCAACATCTAAACAGTAATTATGATATTTGCATAAATTTACATCAAAATGTTTGTGAGTAAGGATATGGCTGATTACCATTGATTGGAGAATGAGAGAAGCCTTACCCTGGCAGTGAGAGTTATCAGGAGCCAGAGTGAAGCCCTTTGGACACACACACTGGAAAGTTCCAGGAAGGTTCACACACCGGAAAGCACAATTGTTCTGTGGCCCACTGCACTCATCAATATCTGTAACAAATAAATGGAGTTCTTATAGAACTGGAAATATTTTTACTACATGCTTCCTAATTTTTCACTGAATCTTTTGATACCTTGGCATGTGTTGTCTGCCCCTGGTTCAAACCCTGGACTACACAGACACTCGAATCCTCCGATCCTATTGCGACAGGTTCCATTACCACAGATGCCTGCACTATCAACACACTCATTTCTATCTGTAAAAATCAATCATTATACCATCCTATAGATTTTTATGTACATTCAAAGTAATGTCTTCATTTATTAAATGAAGACATTACTTTGAATGTACATAAAAATCTAAATTTTAACAATACACAGTCACTCTTTTCTTACCTTCACAGGTTCTCTGGTCGGCCCCCAGTGTGTATCCCCTCAGACACTCACAGCGGTACGATCCGTCCATGTTTATACATATTCCATTTACACACAGGTTTGGATTTACAGCACACTCATTCACATCTAACAAATTGTGAGAATAAAAGCCAAATAGACAAAAATATTCAAACTGACTGGAAACACAGCGTCAAGTACCATAGAAGTTCACGATTCAGCTTGAACTGGACAATACTGCAGATCTTCATACAGTAAAACATGATTACATGTTACTCACAATCACAACTGATTTCATATTTTCACTGATTGAATTTGAACTAAATTCCATAGAGCAAAATCCTTTTGTCTCGTCTGTACCTTAAAGTTAAAGTGTCTATGAACCTTCCATTTTAAAGGAATCCATAAAATGCTATGCTTTGTAAAATTCTAAATAACTTTACCCACAATTCCTCCTGAGGGATCTACCACTCTTCCGTAGCCATCAGGACACAGAGTCTTGAATTCAGCTATAATAAGAAAAAAAAACAATCCAATGAAGACTCTTTGTAGCAGCTGATTGTTTAGATCTATGTTCAATGGAGATATGAGTTATTATCTGGACTCACCCTCCTGCTGGGTGGGACAGACGGCACACTGCTGCTGACTGCCCCAGGCCTGGCCCTGTGTACAGCAGCAGTCAGCCTTGGTCATGTTGATGGGACGTGGAGATACACACCGACCACTTCTAAACCTGTTGAAACAGTTCCCCATCCGCACATCTGAAAACAGTAACATGTATAAATTTACGTAACTATATTATCATTTGCTAACCAAAATTAATCAATAATTTAATTTCAATTGAAAATACATGTAGTTACAAGTTGTGCCATGTATAGAGAACTAACTGATCTATGTTAAACTATAATACATTTCTGATCTTACCTATACATTTCTGTCCATCAGAGGTCAGTAACAGCCCAGGGGGACATTCACATCTGTAGCCTCCCTCCAGATTCCTGCACAAACCCCCAGCACAGATCCCCCTCACCGAGGTACACTCGTTGATATCTAAAGAGAAACCAACAAACCAACAATGCTTCAATAGGTACACATATTTCGATACTTATTTGGACATTTGTGTGTCTACTGCGCTGCCTCGTGAATGGGATTGGAATCATAGACCTTACCCATACAGGTGTCCCTGGCTCTGGTCAGTTCATAGCCCTCCTGACAGATACACTCGTAGGATCCCTCCCTATTCCTGCACACACCATTACCACAGATGTCCCTGAAAAGGGTACATTCATCAACATCTGAAATAAATGAGGCCATCTATTGATCCTCCACTATAGCAATTGTAAACAAAGATCATAGCAGGTAAAAGGTACACTTGGGTAACATATGTACATGTATTTACGCATTAATTGAGTCAAATGAAGTTCCCCATACCAAAAAAAAGTACATTACTGGCATACTTTTTGTCTAAAAATTTAGGTACAAAAAAAGCATAACTAAAGTATGCAAGTTTGGAACCATTTATTAGGCATGGTTCCAAATTTGCACATTCTAGGCATGCCAATTTTGTACTTATTCCCAAAATAAGTACAACATAGGCATGCTTTTTAAAAATTTATTTCTTTTAGAAAAAAATAAAGGCATATAAAAAGTACATAAAAAGCATGATGAAGGTATGTCTAACAAGTAAGCATGACTAATATGTGCCTAGCAATTACACACATATTGATGTACTATTATAGGCATACTTTAGGCACGTCTGTACACAAGACAATCTTATCATAGGCATACTTGATGTACTATTATAGGCATACTTTAGGCACGTCTGTACACAAGACAATCTTATCATAGGCATACTTGAGGTACTATTATAGGCATACTTTAGGCACGTCTGTACACAAGACAATCTTATCATAGGCATACTTGAGGTACTATTATAGGCATACTTTAGGCACATCTGTACAATTTCATTATAGGCATACATTTGGCACCAAATAGGTTCATTTTAGGCACAGTCAAAAGCATGCTTAAGGCATATCTTTACTTAAAGATGACAGCACAATTTAGGTATACTTAAAGTACATGTTAGGCACATTTTTATAAAAAGTAGGTATACTTTAGATACATATTAGGTACATTTTAGGTACACAAATAGACTTACTTTACATGCAGAAAAAGCACAAAATAGGTACACCAAGGCATTGAAAAAGGAACCTTTCTGATAAATTTACTGACATAAACATGTTTTAAACAACATATATATATATTAAATCAATTATAAATAATCTCTCTAACACATAAAAAGAGTAGCTACTATTTAGTATACTAGTACATGTATATTTCTTTTGTACTAAGAACAGTAAATAATGTACACAAAAGATTAACACAGGTGATACTAGCTACTATTACACATATATGTTACCTATGTACAGTGGTGATAGTAGCTACTATTATGTTATATACCGGTATGCATAAATAAGTTATTAATTTATCTATACTTTTAATAGATGAAATAAGCTACTATTCTGAATATGTAATTCATAATACAATGTTGAGTGGCCTCATGCCTCATACATAAATTATGGGGCCTTTGTTTCACTTTAGGTATTATCACAGATACACAAAATAATTGTCAATTAAATAACAGTTTTTCTTAACATCACACTGTGACACTCCCTCAGTCCTCAATGTCAGTCCGCAGGCTTTGGTTCAGTTTCTTCTTTTCAAAGGCTACCAGTCCAGTAATCTTTGACCTCATGGCTAGCTTCACACACGACTCGCTGTCTTTTCCTTTTATCACCACATAGTCTAAAAGTATTTTGATACTATGGTTTAGTAAGACCAAAGACACAAATTTATCAATAAGTAGTAGTTTGTACAAGAAATATATCAGTTTTCAAAACAAATTACAGTTTGCTTTAAAAAATGCCTAGAGCTTTATCACAGTTACATAAAATGATATAATTAGATTTAATGTTACAAAAATTATTGTAAGATAGACACTGCAAGGTCAGAGGAATTGTAAAGGGTGCCCAGAGGAAGAATATGCTAACCATGTTACTTTAAGATGAACACATTACCTATAATGGCCTTCACAATCTCCTTGTTGAGTCCTTCTTTTCCATTCACACCCATGACATTTCCCCGGTCAATCAATTCCTTATTGGTATAAAATACTGACATCAGATGCCGCGCCATTGCTGTCCCACTTGGCTTTTTGCTGGTTGATCTGATATCTCGAGGGTAGACGAACACTCCAGTGTGAGGCATCAGCTCCATCATCTAAATCAATACAATCAAAATTAAAACATGTCTTTAGAAGAAAAGCTTTATTCCAATCTATTGTATTAAAGTAAAACATTTAATATTTAAACTCACATTTTCATAATTTATTTTAATTTACAAAACAGTTTAAGCGGTCTAATCGATAAAGTTATATTACTTACACCGTGAATGCTTGCAATTTCTTTAGGAACAAGTCCTGCTCGTGGTCTACCATCAGACTGAGTTTTCCAGTTACCTTGAAAAATAAAAAATGAATTATAAACAAGTTATAAATAAATGGAAATATTTAAAAATTCAGATTAATTGCACAAAGCACTTTGGATAATACATACCATTTCCCCCATTAAGACTTTCAGATTTAAGCATTTCTAATTCCTCCTGGGTAGCTTTCAAAAGACTCCTGAGTTCCTTTACTTCTTCATCTTTCTTCTTCAGTGCAGCCATGCATTTCTGAAGCTCATCACTTTCTTTACAAGGTGTATCTGGCTGTTTTAAAAAAGAAATATAGGATATTTAGATGTATGAAAATGTAGTAGACACACTCCTTTATTATTTAATTACTGACATGCATAAAATTTAAGTTGTCAAGTGTCTTGTTTCAATTATCAATACCTCATCATTAGTTGTTGCATATGTTGTCTTCCCAAGAAAATCATTCAAAATTCTCTCTCCTTCTTCAATGTCATCTGTCATTCCAGGGATCTGTAAAGGAGTTAGAATTAATTAAAACATCATGAGTAAATCACATCATCAATTTCATGTTTTCCTGGAAGATGTATTCTCATTTAGAATATTAACCCTTGATATCTCTGATTGTATATCTAACACATTTTTAATAAATGGTCTATTTATAAGGCTGTTTGCAATTCAATACCTCTTTAATGCAAAAGGTGGCATTGAGAAGACTAGATGAGGTATTGGGAGTTGATCCCTGCTGGGTGGGGGTATGTGATGGGTCACCCTGGGTTTTACTGGAGTGGGATTTGGCTTTCTGGGTAGCTGGGGTATTTGTGGGTGCAGTCTTGGGATTGGAGCTGTTGCCTTTGGTGGCTGGAGGATTTGGTGTGGACCCATAAGTGGAAGCATGTTGAAATGCGGCTCCTTGGCTAGGAGGGAGGGGTTGGGAAGTGAATGTCTGAGCTGCCTGGGGATGAAATGTTGATCCTTGTGTGTCTGGGTGATGGTGTTTTTCTCCATGGGTGACACTGGGGTGGAATGGAACCAGCTGAGGGTCTGTAGGCTGGGTTGATGCTCCCTGGATGGGAAAGGAATAGGATGATGATCCCATGGTGACTTGGGGATGAACCATTGGTCCCTCGGTAGAATGGGGATAGGACTGGGACACCTGGCTAGTTGGTTGGTGGTATGGAGCCCCCTGGGAAGCTGGTAGGTGGCATGGAGCCTCCTGGGAAGATGGGGGATGGCATGGAGCCCCCTGGGAAGCTGGGTGGTGGTATGGAGCAACCTGGGATGAAGAGGGATAAATTGCTCCATATGTGACTTGGGGATGAAACATGCCTTGTTGGGTGACTTGGGTATATGATGGACCTCCCTGGTCGGCTTGGGGATAGGTTCCCTGGTTTGGTGAGGGATGGAATGTAGTTCCATGATTGATGTGGGGGTAAAATGTGGATGCCTGGGTGGATGGTGGATGATACTGACCTTCCTGAGTAGATGATGGCATACAAGCTCCAAGACTCTGCATAAAAGAAAAGTAATAATCAAAGTACTGAAGCACTGACGGGAGTTGATTTTATCGATTATCATTTATTTTAAAATCAGCGATATGTGATTTTGCATGGCAAGTAGTATCAGTAATCGAAATATTTCTGTGATATTGTATGGATCCAGGCAAGATTGAACTCTAGTTTTGATCAACCAAACGCTCGACTGTCTCCGTTTATCTACGACAAGCAAGAGAGACTTTCTGTTTTGTCGGATATTAACGGAGACAGCCGAGCGTCTGGTTGAACAAGACTATAGTACGTATGAATACATACGACTACAAAAAATATCTAAACTGTTTGTAACATTTAAAATCTTACTATTTTCATGGTATTAATAAATAGGTTTTCTTGAAAAACAATGCTTCAGAATACATTGCATCTGAATTTATTGATTATTTTCAGGAACTAAGTGTTGTCGGCAGTATTGTTTTGTGCTTAGGTCCAAACACTGTTTCACTTTCGGTTTGCCCGAGTAAGTGCATAGGAGAGTTGATTTAAATCAACTCCCAAAAATTAAGCCTTAACTACCCACCTCAGAAATATGCTACACAAAATTTAATTAGGAAACAGTATGTCCTGCAGAGGGTCACTTCAGAGCAACATTTTGATTATGAATTAACATTAAATAAGTGTTTTACTGCCTAGAGTATCTAAAATGCATTTCTAAATCTAAAATTTGTAAGCATACTAGCAGAATTTTATTCTATTCGTCTAATAATAAATATGAGCAAAAGCAAAATGTAAAATTAAATAGCCGCTAGCCTGAGAACAAAGGAATTAATTTTGATGGCCGAAATCATTTTCAATTGCATAAATTGATTCTGGCTTGTTTTTTCATATTTTATTCAACTTTTATCTAATAATCACAATTTATCTGTTTCTTTAAAGTTAACAAACATACCTGCTCTTTGAAAACATTCAAAGATTGTAGAAACTCTGCATTTTTTCTGAGGTTCTCGTCTCTCTTCTTCACACTGGCTTCCCTCTTCTTCTGTTGTTCTGCTTTGTTTTCTATGGAGAAAGATATTTCATTACCGGTACTTGAAAATACGTAACTATTTTGTCAAGATTGGTAGCTTATTATTCCACAAAACAAATATATTTGGCTTCTTATCCATGTTAATTGCAGAGATATTGATTGAAGCTTACTAAATTCAAAAATATATTCATTATTTGTCTTCTTCACAGGGGTATATAGTCATGATTTTTGTTAGATCATTAGGAGTGCATTACTAATTAAAGCATCATAAGCAATAAAAATAGAAAAACAAAATTTAGCCCAAAAGTGTGACCATGCTCCTTTAAAGGGACTTAAACATGATTTTAGATGAAAATTTTATTTTCAATTTTGTAAAATGGTTTACTTGTGTATTTTGAATGATTCACCAAAATTTGAATGTTAGAAATTATATAACAACCAAGATAAATTGCTATGTAAACAAAGCTCGGGTCTTATATTTGTTTACAAATAATGTAAAGATATTATCATTTCTTTGACAAAACTTATGGCAAAGAATGTAAACTGATTTAATGTGTTCATAAATAATTTTATCAACAATAAAAAGCAATATTAGATTGAAACTTGTACTTTTATAACACATATGTTAACAATAACAGGACTCGAGCTTTGCTTAAAAACAAAGAATTCTAACCATGGTAACTCACTTGTTACTTGATATTTGACTTTCAACTTTTGACAAAGCTATCAAAATATCCATATTGACAATTCTAAATTGAAATAATTGTGTGCGAAAAATTTGAGCTCAAATCGTGTCCAAGTTCCTTTAACATGACAATGCAGAGTAAGTAATACAGTAACAGGTATAAACCTTTGTTGTCAGATGTCTTTGATTTCTTTTGATGGTCATCCTTTTTTACTTGGCTCTTTCTTCCTCTTTTGGCAACAGGTTTGTCTAAAAAACAAATAAAATGCTTTTACGAATTCCAATGATGCATTGTATGTTTGAAGTCATTTACATGCCATTTCAATACTTGTCTTTTGTATAAATCATCTCAAAGTAATTACTTTCTAAAACATGTTATTTAAAAGAACGTGTATGTTTCTTACATACCCAAAAATTCTTGGGAAATTTTTCAAAATAACTTGACAAATGTCTCTTTTTTATCCCCAATTTTTTTTTTCAATATTTTGTTTTTGTTTCACAGTTAGGCTAAAACACAGATGTATTACTCAACCACATCAATTATTTACTAGACTAAACCAGTCTATTTATTGATAAACTTGAAAAGCTGAAAGACCCTCTCATTTTGAAAAAAAAAATTCTTTCCTTAAAAAAAAAAGTGCATGTCAATATCCTAGTATTATGAGCATGAGCACTGAGATATCAAAACTGGTATCTTACCGATGGGAACTGCAACATTGTTATTCAGATCTTGGACATTCACGTCTTCCACACTTTTTTCTGGAAAGAAAAATATAAAACACTTTTAAATTGTTACACAAAAGGACTTGCTGATCCTTAGCATTTATAATGTTCTTTTTATTGTAGTAGTGTCAATTGATTGTGAAAAAAGTTGTATATTATTACATGATGGGTTTTGTACTATCTGACTACAAAAATATATTGGATTTATCAATCTCATGGACAGTGATGCGAAGCCGATAGAACTTATCCTATCTTTTGTGTTCTCTCTCTTTCCCCCGCAGAGGTTTGACTTTGAACAAATATCGACCCTTCTCCAGAAACAACAAAGTGACGTTAGGGAAACTAAGTACTCCAATTAGTTTAAGAACATACAGAACCCATTTTTTGTATAAAATATTATGAAGTGTCATGGTAAGTAACGAAGCATCGTCCATATTTGCCAAATGTAAAATCGTCCAGCCAAACAAAAAATTTTATCTGGCAGTTATGTGCCATGATTAAAACCACTATCATGAAAGTGTGACATTTTCAACTAAGGGAAAACAAATGTTTACAGTAACAAGTGTAAATAATTAAATGTTCCCAAGCCCTCGTTAATCCATCATTAATAATTGTCTGACAAAATAATAAATTGTTTAATGCTGCTGGCACAATTTAGGTTAAGAAAATGAAGCAATTGTTGTTGAGTTTGATTTGTATATACTTTTTTAGGTATCCATACAGCAAACTGAGTTGATTTGTTTCATCTTTTATATCAGTATTCTTTTTTCTTTACACTTGTATAATAAACATACCTCATTTTAAGGGGGGTGGTGGACAAAAAAAAAATTGAGAGATGTACAGTCTGTACTGTACAAGTTAAAATGGTAAAAATATCAAGGACATTTGGAAGGTAATAGGTCAACCTAGGTACATGTATTTCACTTAATAAGTGATTTTAAGATGCATAATTACCCTTCTGTTTTTCATTTTTCTCTGCAATGTATTCCTCTGCCATTTTCTCCAATGCTTTCTTTCCCTCTGTTGATGATTCTAAATCATGATAAGAGAAAACAGATTAATTTATATTTAAATTCATAAAATGATAATAACAATAATATTAACAGTTCAATTTAAAAATTTTGGCGCATAGGGCACACAAGACTTCAATAGTAAGAGAAAAATATAACTATGTATTTCTACTATAGGTTGGGTGCACATGCATTTAGAACTGCACTTCAATTTGAAATAAACAACAAAGAATTCATTTATAAAAGGCCTATAACAAAATAATTCGTTTTTTAACTAAAAAACTTATATGCATGCCTTAATATCACAAACCTTTGATCATCAAAATCCGTGCACTATGGATTCCTGGAAAGCCATGGCAGCTAGCTTTCACCGTTTCACCCACGTTGTAGCCGCTAAAATCTTTCCTCGGTTCTTTAATTCGAGTCAGACTGATGGTGCTTACTTTCTCTTCGTCTATCCATTCCACAAGAGCGTGCATCTTGTTTGTAAATACGGGTAAATTATTCCTTATTCCCTTCGACCTTTTGGCCTTTCACCTACGGTCTTGCTTAAATTTTTCAAACTGGTCATCGTGACCAATGAAAATGCTTCGTTTTCCCGCAAAGACTTTTGACCAATCAGCGAGGAGAATGCTTCAACATCGGAAATTAATAGACTATTGAAATATAGCTTAATTGAACTTATAAGATAACCAGTTGATAATAATTTGTCGTTTTTATATATGATAACATTTATTAAACTGTCATCACTTCGCTGATCGATAGTTAAACATTTATGATGAAACTTCGGCAATACGGAAAATGCCGATCTGTTTTCTTCCGGTTACAACATCCGGTAAAATCGAAGAAGAAGGCGCCATTATTGAATGTAGAAACATGAATCCCCAAAAACGCGGTCGATATAAAGTTTATCTCGCTGATAAATCTGTCCCAGTTCCGAAAGTTTCGCTTTGGCGAATGACGAAAGAAGAAAATACATATGATGAACGCAATGATGCCTCCTGTGTGCCCCAAGAGACCGTGTCCGACGATGCTCCAGTGAAATTCATAGATTCGTTTCACCAGCAAGCATTTCTCGACAACCAGGTTTGTTTAATTTAATGTAACTATTTGATTATTTCTATTTAAACATGACCATAATTGTATAATAAATAGAGTATTAATGATACGGATCGCAACAGGTGTGACATTCTCTCTTGAAAATTGAGATGTAAATCCAAATGAGATCCAGCTCAGGGGCGTGGGTGCAGTCAGCCCTATATTCTTATCACAAAAATTCCCATCTACACATGAATACAAAAAAGCAAATTTGTGTTTTTTTAATATAACCATGCCGTAAATTAAATGTTGTATTGATATAGAATAAGAGGCAGGTTGATTTCATAATAATCTCAATATTTTGTGCATATGCATAAATGTAATGTTGGTTTTGAGAAAAGTCTTATTTTCCATTTTTTAGAATAAATATTGTATATTTACAGGATGTACCTAACATTTCTGATGTTGAAGAAGAGCAAGGAGAATTTGCAAGCAAGGATGAATATTGGAGGATTGAAGATGAAGACTTTGAGCAAGATGAAGATGGTTGTGATAGTGATCAGACCAGTGTCCCTTCCAATGCAGGTATAAAACAATTTTAAAAAAACCCAGTAAGTTATTGATTTTTTCATGGAGGCATTTTTTAATTTGCAAGTTTGATGTCCATTAAAAAAGTTTCAATGTCTCATTTTATTTGTCATATTTAATTAAGAATTAAAGAGCAATTTAAGAAGTTCACCAGGATATGAAGTTATCTGGTCACGTGGTCCAATCCAGTGAAGCCCAAAAGGGCTTCTCAGTAGATTTGATCACTTACCAACCACCTTCATTTCCCGGTGAACTTTTTGAGCATTGCTGTTTATTACTTATATTTATGTTTGAAAAAGTCAAATCATTAAGAACTGTTAAAATGACCTAGATTTTATGTTTACAATAATCAAAGGGACAAGCAATAAGCATGTGCTATGATCATTGTGACGTCATGAAAAAGTTAATCCATAATTGAATGTGTTCGCAATTCTATATGTTCATATAAGGGAATATATTTGCAAATGTAAATATTTTGTTATAAACCTGATTTTTCCATTCAGCACTCAGTATATTAATATCAAAATCATAGAACGATCAAGACTTGTTGATATGTTAAATAATTCCTAATCTCTGTATTTTGCTTATGACTAGACAACCAACTCTAAAATTTTGATTGACATTAGAGAATGCCAAGTGAAACATTGTTAATGGAGAAGATAAATCTTGGTCCATTTTGTGACCAGATTTTTTTTCCAAATCAATTTTTATATATTGATTCAAATTATCTTGAGGTCGATCAAAATATTATGCTGACTTTGGATTAAAAAACTGGACAACCAATGAAGTAGTTTACAGTTAACTTATGAATAACTCAAAGGTTAATCAGTCAATATAAGCTATACTCAATCATATTTACATTTGCAAATTTATATGCTTCTTTATGTGAACCTATAGGATAGTGAATACATTAAATTCTGTGTGTACTGTTTTATGATGTCACAATGATCATAGCATGTGCTCATTGCTTGTGGGTAGGATTATTGTGATCAGAACATAACATCTTGGTAATTTTAAAAATTCTGAATTGTCTTTTTCAAATGTAACTATAAGTAATCACCTGGATACGAACTTGGTTTGTGCGTGATTAAATCTTCTGAGAAGCCATTCAGGCTTCAAGGATTTGATCACCTGACCCACCAAGTTCATATCCTTGTGACATTTTAAGTTGTTCATTTCTTAAAATATTCTGAAAAGTGTATATTAAAATAAAAAATTCATCTCATTTCAGGAAATACGTCGGAAGCTGATCAGCCTCTATACAGTGGAGCTACTATAACCCTGGCCACAAGCATGATTCTGCTGATTTCGTATGCAATGCGACACTCTTTGACCGGGGAAGCCATAGCTGATCTACTGGTCCTGATAGACCTGCATTGCCTCACACCAAATCTGTGCCAGCGGAACATGAAAACCTTCATGGACTTCTTTAGGAACTGTAAATCACCTTTACAGTTCCATTACTATTGTGAGAACTGTTTTCTGTACCATGGAGAAGAAAAGGTGGATATGTGCCCAAGTTGCAGTACCAGATCTAAGAAGAACACAACATCGTACTTCCTGGTCATACCTATTGTATCCCAGTTATCTTCACTTTTTGCAGGTACATTTTTAGGGGATTTTTTTTGTTACTTACAAACTTGGTTCCAATCAAAAGATTTGGAATCTAAACAAAATTAGAATAAATTGAATTATGTTTAAAGCATTTTATGCAAGAAACTAATATCTTTTCTTTAATAGCAGCATCTTAAATAAGTGTTGTCATGATGGTTGATTTTTATACGACCTGTTGGAAATGTTGTCAATTTGCCACAATCCATTTGAGAGATTTATCATGTACTTGATTAATGATTGCAAATATTGAAAACAGTTTTTTAAACTCGAAAAAATATGTAAATCTTTAAATTATGGCTTACCTATTATTATCATTAGGAAGTAAAAATAGCACTAAAACCATTGAAAAAAAGTTACTGCCCTATTTTAATAAATTTAATACAAATTATTACTAAGCTGATTATTGATCGATATTAATTAAGTGTTCTGCTAATTACCTGTTATGAATTAATTGACTAATTTTTAACTGAATCAACATTATCTAAAATGGTTTGTCTTTGTGAAAGTTGTTTAATTTTTGTATGCCAATTAACACATTTTTTATCTACATTTAAATTAGATGAAGAACTGGTGAGACAAATCAGAGAGTACAAAGCTTCTGCACGCACTGATGACAACGTGATCCATGATATCTGTGATGGAAAGCTGTACAAAGAGAGGTTCAGAAAGGATGGGTATTTTCATGGGACAACTGATGCTCAACTTGGAGAACTTCACATCTCATTGCAGATGAACACAGATGGAGTGTCCTTATTCCGTTCTTCCAATTTTTGCATTTGGCCAATCTATTTCGTCATCAATGAACTTCCGCCACATCAGAGGTATGCAATAATATTCAGTCAAGTTTTTATTGAAAATTTGTAACGATAGTCAAAGTATTTTGTCCATGTTTATGGTATGATTACCATTATTGTGTTATTAAGGCTTTAATTATTATTTTATAAAATTGCAGGTTTTCCAGAAAGAATCGTATTTTTGGAGGATTATGGTTTGGCTACAGTAAACCAGACTTCTGCACATTCCTACGGCCTTTTGCACAAAGTCTTCATGACCTTTACCAGTCAGGTAAAATTACTATTCAACTTAAAATCTCATCTACCCATTTCACTTCATATAATATCACAAGGTGTATGCTTTTTATTAACTACTGTTTTGTCTCAAACCATTATAAATGGTTTGTAAATAAAATTAAATGTAGTCATATTTCAATAAAAACAGCTGTTAGATATTAGAAACTGATAAAACTGTAAAAAACAAAAAAACAAAATATCCACATAAAGAAAGCATTTTGAAGAATGTTTTCCATCATGATAATCATTATATTCTTTTTTAGTTTATTTATGTTAATTTAACTTTGTTTTTACTATTAAAGGATTGCAAATGGAGAATTTGACAGTAAGGGGCCTTATGCTGAATGGAACATTTGACTCTCCAGCCCGGTGCCTTTTCCAAAACATGACACAGTTTAATGGATTTTATGGCTGTCCTTATTGCCATGCTCCAGGAAGGACTGTGCAGACAAGTGAGAGAGGCCACACCCTTGTGTATCCGTTCAACATGGACTCTACAACAGGGTATCATGATCTGCGAACCCATGATTCCTTCACCAGGAACGGAGAACAGGCACAACAAAACAAAGCAAATGGAGGAACACAGACCATACTCGGTGTGAAAGGACTAACATGGTTTTCCTACCTCCCAAACTTTGATATCGTTCGAGGAGTAGGAGTTGATTATATGCATTGTGTCCTTCTTGGAGTCGTCAAGATGCTGCTGAATTTATGGTTTGACAAGTCGCACAGGAACAGCATTTTCAGCATCTCCTCAAAAATTCAGGAAGTGGACCAACGCCTTCTTAACATCAAACCACCGAGTTTTATCACTAGACTGCCAAGATCTCTTACTGATGTTTCCCATTATAAGGCTGCTGAATTCAAGAACTTTCTCCTGTATTATGGACTGCCTTGCCTTTATGGAATTTTACCAGCAGAACAGTACCACCATTTCTCCCTCCTTGTGTTTTCCACATACATCCTTCTACAGGAGAAGATATCAGCAACCAACATCCTCCACTGTAGGCAGATGGTAATGGAATTTGTGCTTAACATTCCTGTTCTTTATGGAGAACGATATTCAACATCCAATACACATCTTCTGCTCCATTTGACAGACAAAGTGATGGACCTTGGACCATTATGGGCCAGCTCATGCTTCTATTTTGAAGACTTTAATGGACAGCTACGACATCTTTTCCATGGCACCCAGCATATCGAAACACAGATTGCGTTTGCTGTTGGTGTCCATCAAAGTCTTCCAAAACTGGCCAAGTCTCTAAAGCATGGAACAAGTGAGAAGGATCTGTATGTGAAAATGATGGAGAAAAAACCTCAGAGGACTAGTGAATGTATTGGAGATGGATTCTGTGTAGTTGGTGCATATAACAACAGGACATTTGCTCCAGATGAAGAAGCCGCAATTTGTGAAACACTTGGAGATTTCAATTCAGCACTTTTCTTTAAACGTCTGTCCATAGGACATCAGATTGTGCATAGTACGGAATACAAATCCACGCAAAGAAGAAACAATGCCATTGTTAAATACAAGGACAATTTTGGTGAAGTGAAAACTTTTGTTAAAGTGAATGTAAATGAAGAGACATGTGTTCTAGCGCTCATCCACCCAATGGAAAGATCCACAGTTACAATCCCTAACTGCCAAAGAGCTGCGAATAGCCACTCCATACCATTGAGGCCACCATCAAGAAGATATATTGTAGCTGTGCCAGTGAAGGACATTTGCGAAGTATGTGTATGTGTTTTGTTGAGCGATGAACTTTGTTTTGTTTCGGCAACACCAAACAGAATTGAGAAGGAGTGAGGAACTGTAGACTTAGCCAGAACAGTTTGACTTTCTAGTGAACTGACTGCATTTCTTAAAAATATTAAATATGTACTCTTAAATAAAACATGCTGTGTAACGGTAATTGTAATAAATAAAATGTTATTATTGCCTCTGAGAGCACTGAATCTATCATTTTCATTTTTGGCATTAATATGTCTGATTTGACTGTCTTTCAAATTTATAAAGCAAGTAATATGTATGATAGATTTGTGTGCAAAGGTGGCATATTACATGATGACTGTATATTGCATTTTGTTTTATTTTTACTACATGTACTACAAGTCAAAATTGTTATGTGCAGGAGTAGTATTCAAATGAAAGTGTATGAAACGAAATACTTAAAAAAGTTAAATGAAAAAATAAATACATGCATAAAATCTCACTAGAACCTACAATGAAATGTAGACAAATGAGATTGGAAATGTTATTCAGCAAATTCTTTAAAAAAATCATTAAAAAAAAATAAAAATAAGACTAAGTCTCCAAAAAGGCACACTTTAGGTACACCAGCTTTAGTTAAAAATTACTAAGTCTAAACTAGATACATTTTAGGCACACTGAAAATTTTCTAAGTCCAACAGGAAAAATACTTAAAACAGTTAAAATTTTCTAAGTTCCAATTAGGCACATGTTAGGTACCTATAAAAATATCTAAGTTAATAATAGGCACATTTCAGGCACACTGCAAAAAGACAAAGTCCAGCATAGGTATCTTATAGGTACACTGCAAAAAGTTTAAGTCCAGCATAGGCATTTTATAGGTACACCATGAAAAAGATAAGTCCAGTATAGGCACATAGTAGGTACATTGAAAAAATATTAAGTTCATTTTTGATACTTTTGAGGTATGCCTATTTTGTACCTATTTTAATAGGTACATATGAAGTACTCTTTAGGCACAGATAAAGTATGCCTATATGTACTTTTTTTTGGTATGGGCGATCACCTTAAATAAAAAGATACAGATAAATAGGAACAAGCATGCTAGTGTTTACATGTCCTATGAAGAGTGCATACAGAGGACTGACCTTGACACGAGCGTCCGTCCTTGGAGATCATGTAGCCACTCTGACACTGACATGTGAAGTTCCCGTCCGTGTTGATACAGCGGCCATTCTGACAGAGACCCACCTCCGTCAGACATTCATTGATGTCTATAAAACAAATCAAATTTAAGCGGCATTGGCTAAAGTGCATACATACACTCAAACACGTTAATTTCCAAGAAAGTCTTCATTAAAATCTCCCTTGCTCTGGTCAACATTATATAAATAGTGCCTGTTTGGGAGGGTAACTGTTGAAAATGACACCCCGAGAAAACGATTGTCAACCGACGCGAAGCGGAGGTTGACAATGGTTTTCAAGGGGTGTCAATTTCAACAGTTACCCTCCCAAACAGGCACTATTTATTTTATTATACTGAATGTCTTACTTTTAACGAAAATTTTACTGCTTTTATATAGAAATGAAGTTAATTCTACGGCAAACCGTACGCGCATAATTTACGCGCATTATTTACGCGCATGTAACAATTCGTTTTGTTATACTTTCATGTTAAATACTGAAATCTGATTGGTTAGGACGCAGTTCATAATCCGTTCTATTACCCTCAGCGTTAGCAACGCACTTAGCAACGGGTAACATTAAAAAAATATTACATACGCGAAAATTATGCACGTACGGTTCGCTGTAGAATTCACGTTATTCCTATATAAAAGCAGTAAAATTTTCTTAAAAATTAAGACATTCAGTATAACAAAATAAATAGTGCCTTTAGTGCTTCGCGTCGGTTGACAATGGTTTTCTCGGGGTGTCAATTCAACTGTTACCCTCCCAAACAGGCACTATTTATATAGTGTTACCCATTGCCAAGTGTGTTTCTAAGGCTGAGGGTAATAGAACGGATTACCAACTGCGTCTAAACCAATCAGATTTCAGTATTTAACATGAAAGTATAATAAAAGATATTGAGGGCCAAAGAAGACGTGTTTGACAGCGTGATCTGACCAGACCAAGGCCAACAACAAAGTCAGATCTCGCACTGGTCAGGTCCCCCCCCCCCCCCCCCTTGTGGACCCAGGCCTTACCTTCACAGTCCTGATTGGTGGTCAGCCTGAAGCCTGGGTGGCAGTGACACCTGTAACGTCCATCAGTGTTCTCACAAGTTCCATTGTTACACAGACCAGGCTGGGAACTACACTCATCAATGTCTACAGTAAACAGTGCTCTAACAGTCAAATTCAGCAGTGTCAAATTATTTGCAGGGTTACATGAAGTTTATCAAGGGTCTTATTTGTACTTTTAAGTACTGTAAAACTTGCAAAAAAATGAAATGTTAATTTAGGACAAACATGCAATTTTGATTCCATACAAACTTAATTTTTTATCTTTAATAAGTATAAAACAAAATTTAACATCAAGGGATTAATACATAGTGACACCTGAAGAATCTGAGAGTGCATTACACAATACCTGAAATCTAAACTTGAAAGTCTTATCTATATCTTTGTCACAATACTCACATCAAGATTGTTTTACATGCATTTACATAGATAGTTTTCTTGTGGGTTTTTTCTCTGTACCTGTAAATTCCTGATTAAACCCGAGGAATTGATATTTGGGTAAAATTATAACTAAGAACTAAGAGGAATTAGGATAAAAGTTCGGCGTATTAGATTTCATACTCTCACAATTTGATCAAATACACAAATATTTAAGAATTAAGTTCTCCCATAAAATATGGAATCTACAGAATCACTTTAAGTACCTGTACTTCTATGTAATTGGATAAAGGTAACAGCTTGATGACAATAATTTAAGACGTACCGATACACGCGTCTTTGTTACGATTCAGTCTGTAGCCTGGATTACATAAGCAGCGAAACCTGCCCTCTAAATTGGTGCAGAACCCATTGGCACAGATTCCAGGAAACATTGTGCATTCATCAATATCTACAACAGATGTGTAAACAGAATATTCTCCGATCACTTGACTTGACAATTCATTCTAATAAGTCATGAGCAAACACTGCTGCTGGCTGGTGACCGAGTATTACCTAGACAGTTATGTCCGTTCTGATGCAGCCTGTAGCCTGCTGGACACTCACACCTGTAGCTTCCTTGGGTGTTCACACACTGCGCTATGGGGACACAGGGGGGCAGGCTTCGCCTACACTCATCTTCATCTGAACAATGAAAAATACAAATGCAACAATACAATTTATAAGCTGACTCTAAAATTAATCCAGTGAAATGACAAGTTTAAACCTTAGACCCTTGTAATCGTTTTTTTCTAACTAGCTTAACCCATAAATAGAAAGTAACATAATGTATAATTATAAAGTTCTTGATAAGTTGATAATTATGCATTTCCAGTCTAAATAATCATAAAAATGGTTGAAACATTACCATGACAACTATGACTGTCCACATCATACTTGTAGCCTGGGTTACATTCACATCGGAAACTCTCGTTTGTGTTAATGCAGCGGCCATTTTTACAAATAGCATCTCCAAACAGAGCACACTCATCAATATCTAAAACAACAATCTCAAATAATTTAGCTTTGATCAACTAAACAGAGTATCAAATAAGATCAAGAAACTGTGTGTGTAACAGTTACATAAACTGTATACTTTCTTACCTTTTACAATTGATACTGCTTCACAAAGAGAATTATATTCCTCTACAAAGACAGAAGCCATGAAATCATTATACCGAAATTGCTATTCAAACAATCTTTTACATTATTGTACAGATATAATGTCAAAACATGAGAGAAAACAGCCAATGCATGGTCCAAGAGATGTTTCCTGTGATAAGTTGATGCTTACTCATGTTAATATTTACATTGAACTTGATATGTAGTCTTGAAGATCTTTATTGGAGTTGGATTAAGACAGTTATCATTCCAGTGTCATGTTTTCTTCAGTACCAGTGCATTACAGTATTTCTGTTGAGAGTTTCTTGCCAAATGTGTAACAATCAGAATTAAAACACTAGACACGATTTCGTTGCGAGCAACGAGGAGGTCTTCCGTCTGATTTTAGAAATTGAGATTTATGTTCGATCTTGATTTTGCTATTTAACAGCTATACATGATTTAAATAGGAAAAGAGGATCTTCATTTAAAGTGCCTGATACTATTTTGTTTCAGGTGTAAGAGTTTTGTTCAACAAGTGTTTAGAAATTCGTCACCGTTCTTGAGATATCTCAGAAAGAATATTTTAGGGGCCGGTCCCTTATCTCCTTATTGGGGCCGCTGAACAAAAATTGTAAGGTTGCATGTTATTAGGTATATTATTTTGAGCATCTTTTCTTTTATACTGCATTTCAAAATATTTTTTCTTTTTGAGATATAGGTTATCACATTTTTGGACTTTTGACCCCTAAAAATCCTTAATTACGTAACACATGAGAAAAATCATTATAATGTTAGGCTACACAACTGTTAGATAAACATATTTGCTTCGATAATCTATTACGAAATACCCCTCGGTAAAGAACTATAGGAAAAAGACTTTAGAGCCCTCTAGGTCCCTAATATTAGGGGCTAGCCCCTTTTTCATGGTATCAAATGAAAGGTCATTTGATTATAAAGACATTTTGTTCAACAAGTGTTCAGAAATTCGTTACCATTCTTGAGATATCTCAGAAAGAATATTTTAGGGGCCGGTCCCTTTTATCTCCTTATTGGGGCCGCTGGACCAAATTTTTTAGGCTGCATGTTGTTAAGGACATCATTTTGAGCATCTTTTCTTTTATACTGCATTTCAAAATATTTTTCCGTTTTGAGATATAGGTGGTCAAAGTTTTGGACTTCTGACCCCTAAAAATCCCTAATTACGTAACATATGAGAAAATGGTTATACTGCCTGGCTTCATAACTGTAGATAAACATATTTGCTTATATAATTTATTACAAAATATCCCTCAGTAAAGAACTATAGTTAAAAAGACTTTAGAGCCCTCTAGGTCCCTAATATTAGGGGCCAGCCCCTTTTTTTTGGTATCAAATGAAAGGTCATTTAATTATAAAGACATTTTTTTCAACAAGTGTTCAGAAATTCGTTACCATTCTTGAAATATCTGAGAAAGAATGTTTTAGGGGCCGGTCCCTTATCTCCTTATTGGGGCCGCTGAACCAAATTTTTTAGGTTGCATGGTGTTAAGTACATCATTTTGAGCATCTTCTCTTTTATACTGCATTTCAAAATATTTTTCCGTTTTGAGATATAGGTGGTCAAAGTTTTGGACTTCTGACCCCTAAAAATCCCTAATTACGTAACATATGAGAAAATCGTTTTACTGCTTGGCTTTATATCTGTAAGATAAACATATTTGCTTATATAATTTATTACAAAATATCCCTCGGTAAAGAGTTATGGGTAAAAGAGTTTAGAGCCCTTTAGGTCCCTTATAATAGGGACCAGCCCCTTTTTCTTGATATCAGCAGAAAGGTCTTGTAAATATAAACCTTTTTTACATTACATGTTTTAACAAAATATTTTCCAGAAAAGAGATAAAGAGAGAAAAACACAAAAATTCACGACGCTTTTTTAATGTCAATTTTCGAGCCATAGCGAGCTTTGGCGCCAGTAGTGCTAAACATACAAATCAACAATCATGCAAAACTTCAATCTTTCCTTTACCTACCGTAAAAATTTGAGCTTAATATCTCTTATAGTTTAGGAGAACAACAGAAGACAAAATACCCATATAAAAATTAGAAAAATCTCAATATCTCAAAAACGGATGTGACGTCATCAATACAAAAAATTTCCAATCAAGTTCAGACCACTATCTATCACATCCTAAAATTTGATTGAGATCGGCCGAGCCGTTTCTGAGAAATCGCGTGCACAAAAAAAGGGGAAAAAATAATAATAATAAGAATAGGGAAAAAGAAACCGAAGAATAACAAGAAGGTCTTCCGTTGGAAACGGAAGACCTTAATTACATCATACCACACTCCCTATGGTGGCCATTTACATTTTAATGCTGACAATTCCTATATCAGAGGAAGCAGACCTACATGTATTATTTGTTAGGATGTTTTAGTAATTCGAGTGAACTTAAAATCAAATCCATTTGGCAATATACAGTAGATATCAAACTGAGAGTGTTACGTAGTTCCACGTCATATAAAGGAAAAAAAACAGTCTATCTATATGCTGAGAGGTACAGTGTATGTATGAGCTGTACTACCTGTGTCAGGCTGAAAGGTACAGTGTATGTATGAGCTGTATACTACCTGTGTCAGGCTGAGAGGCACAGAGCATGTATGAGCTGTATACTACCTGTGTCGGGCTGAGAGGTACAGTGTATGTATGAGCTGTATACTACCTGTGTCGGGCTGAGAGGTACAGTGTATGTATGAGCTGTACTACCTGTGTCAGGCTGAAAGGTACAGTGTATGTATGAGCTGTATACTACCTGTGTCGGGCTGAGAGGTACAGTGTATGTATGAGCTGTACTACCTGTGTCAGGCTGAAAGGTACAGTGTATGTATGAGCTGTATACTACCTGTGTCAGGCTGAAAGGTACAGTGTATGTATGAGCTGTATACTACCTGTGTCAGGCTGAAAGGTACAGTGTATGTATGAGCTGTATACTACCTGTGTCAGGCTGAAAGGTACAGTGTATGTATGAGCTGTATACTACCTGTGTCAGGCTGAGAGGTACAGAGCATGTATGAGCTGTATACTACCTGTGTCAGGCTGAGAGGTACAGTGTATGTATGAGCTGTACTACCTGTGTCAGGCTGAGAGGTACAGAGCATGTATTAGCTGTACTACCTGTGTCAGGCTGAGAGGTACAGTGCATGTATGAGCTGTACTACCTGTGTCGGACTCTGGACAGGGCTGACAGGGGGAGTTCCAGGCCTTCCCGATCACCGTACAGCAGCACTGTTTGCGGGTCAGGTTACGAGACAGGGGGTTCTCACAGATGTACTGTGGTGGGCGGGACCCAGTGGTTGTATAGTAGGTAGAATAACAGTTGCCTTTCCTCATATCTGAAAAATACATATAATTCATAAGCAACCCTTATCTTCTGACTAAAAGATTACCGAAATAATAGTCAACTTTACTACACATCAAATTCAGATCTTTCAATAGTTGTTTTGATATCAGCCCAAATAGTTGCTAACCCATGCATTTGGTCTCCCCTTCCATCAGGACATAGCCGTCGGGACAGACACACCTATAGCTGCCCCGGGTGTTAACACAGGAGCCATCCCCACACAGCGGTCCATTCTCACTGCATTCATCAATGTCTGTCAAACAATGACAATTCTTAGGCATAAAAATAACAAACAGCAACAAAAAAATCAAAAGCCAGAATGCCTCAAAGAACTATTGAATAAATGTCTAATCAGCAGTTTATCATTATGCTCTACATTATGTGTCTCTCTTGATCTAAATGTACAAATCAGTCATTGTTGTCTTAATCATTTGTGATAATGAAATACCGGTAATCTTTAACATGTTTAAATCTATGAAAAAATTTTTTTTATTTATAACTTACCAGAGCTTATAAAGTTGTTAAATTGAAAATAGCAGCATGAACATTTTTAATTTATTTGTTTTTCATATGAACAAATTTCCAAATCATGTACTTATGTTCATTTTCCAGAGCACGAAACCAACCATAATACAACAGATAAATTTTAACAAAAAATTAGTGTGATCTCATATGCACCACAAACAAATGATTTATACAAATCACAAAATACTTACTTTTTAAGAAAATAGTTTTAAGATTTTTAATAGAAAACATGAAACAATAAATTACACTTAGCAATGTTCGATCTGCTCACAAGCCTTATGATATATCCTAAAATGTAAATTGTTCTTAATACCAATTTCTAGTAGCTCTTAAAACATTTAATTTGTCTAATTTAATGTAAGAGGGATATTTTAACAAAATCATACAATTTCATGCATCATCAAAGTTCAACACAATGTTACACATTGTGATAAGCCTTATTTGGATAATTTATGATATAGTTGGCGTAAGATAAATGTCATACCTACACATCTGTAGTTCACCAATCGATGGCCTTTGGGACACACACAGGAGAAGCTGCCAAACGTGTTCTGGCACTCCCCGCCCTCACAAAGTCCGTCAATCTCCTGACACTCATCTATGTCTACAGAAGACCCAAGTTATCAGGTGAATTAGATCTTCATTAAATGCAGTTCCAAAATCTGTGTTTCAAAAATGATAAGAAGATAAGAACAAATATACAAGTATATATATGAGAGCTGACTTACCAATAGGAATCCCTGTCCCCTCGTCTGGTCGCAGGCCTGGATCCCCAGGGCACAGGAGTTGGTAGCCAACTAAAGAAAACATCATCATTTTAATATTACAACTGTACAGTATCAAGATAAAATTTCAAGTGAGAAATTGTGTCATACTTATCAGATGCTTTATTCTTAGGCCATCCTTAAAAAAATATTTGCTTGGAATTGCCACCTGGAGGTTTCTATACCCAGGAGGGAGGGAGGAATTTTTTTTTTTAAATTATCTACTAGAAGTTTCACTTATCAAAAATTGGTAAAGAATAGAAATCTCCAAATAAATTTTTTTTTTTTTTTTTGCTGAGAAAATTTTATCAGTAGAGGTATGAGGTGGGAGGCAATTCCAAACAAACAATTATCTTATTTTGGCCTTACTTTTTAAGATTTTCTTTTTACATTAATTCCTCTCAACATATCAATTGGAGTCTGTTATTTGAACACAACTGCTTTATTACCTGTTCCATTGATTTTTATCAAACTTTAATACTGCTTATTTACCTGTTCCAAGATTTACAACCCTTACCTGGTAAGCGTTCCAAATAACCTGTTTCATTCTATTTTATCTGTTGTGTTGAGCATTCTATATTACCTGTTACATTAAGCATTTTTAATTACATGTTTGTTGAGCATTCTATATCAAGTGTTCCATTGAACATTTTATCTTACCTGCTGTTGAGCATTCTATATTACCTGTTAAGTTAAGCATTCTATATTACTTGTTCCGTTGAAAATTACCTGAGTATTTAGTTGAGTGTTCTATATTACCTGTTCCATTGAGAGGACAAGTTTCACACCGCCCTGGCACCTCGCCCCAGCCCTGGCCAAAAGAACAACAGCAACTGGCCTTGTAAACATCGGAACCAATCACATTGCTGCAAATTCCCCGACTATCGACTTCCAAATAACAGTTACCACGCCTCTTGTCTGTAGTTAAAAAATCTTCCGATTTGCAATACAAGAAAAAGTGAGCAAGCTCACATACCTCACGCTCCCCCACTACTAACAAGTACTCATAATGAATGGCAAGGTATGCATTAAATCAGGATGTAATTGAAATAATGTCATTCCCCGCAGATTGTTGTAAAAAGTTTCTAAAATAATGAGGTTTTTAGATTAAACTCATATGCTAAAATATATGTTACAATAAGGATCCGAGAGCTTGCCAGGTTTACGACATGTATATCCAGCTATACCTACCGATACAGGCTGTCCCTGTGGGGTTGAGGACTTTGTTAAGGGGACACTGACAGATGTAGCTGCCAGGAACATTGACACAGGTACCGTACAGGCAGTTGTCGGAGTTCTCACACTCATTGATATCTACAACAAACAAAACAAATCAAGACATAACTTACAACTGTATATATTAATACAAGATTATCTTAATATCATATTGATATTAATATTATTTCTGATGAAGTAAACTGGTTCACCTGTACAGTTTCCTCCTGTAGCGTCCTGCTTAAAGCCTTGGTTACAGCGACATCGGAACATTCCTAGGGTATTTTCACACTCCCCATTGATACAAAGGTTACTGAAGTAGCTACATTCATCAATATCTACAAAAAAAAAAACAACACATTTTATTCCCAGTAAAAGTGAGCTGCTGGCCGATAATGAAAAACGAGGTATTAACAAATGAATGCTAAATTCAAATCTCCTTAATCTCAGAGAGAATTAATGATGGATTCCATGGACTGACCTCTGCAGTCCTTTCCATCCAGGGTAGGGGAGAATCCCATGTCACATTCACATCTATAACTCCCGGCCAGGTTAATACAGCTTCCATAATGACAAACGTCAGGGTTAATGGAGCACTCATCCACATCTGAAGTACACAGTGTCAACAAAAGTCTATAGCTCATGATGTACAACATGTAGAACACTAGTGATAATTCTTGCCATAAACAGCTAGGAACTTGTCGTTTAACATGCATTTAACTTTAATTAAAACTCTAACAATATAAAGCAGATCAACTCTTGAGACACTAGATATGTCTAGTTCTCACCACCACAGCTGTAGCCATCGCCTTTGAATCCCTCCTCACAGACACACTTGTAGCTCCCCGGTAGGTTGATACAGTCAGCGTGTATAGAACAGCCTCCATTGTCACGGGTGCATTCATTGCTGTCTGAAAAGAACAGACTGCTGGTGAAAACTCTACAGTGTCTATAGTACCACAGCAGTCACTTGAGAAACTTGCTGTAATGTGTATATCAAAAACATATCTTTGGCTTTCTTTGATAAAATAGTAAAAGATGTGGTTATTTGACATTATAGGACAATAAATAGAGTGAGAGACCTCTACAGGTGTAGCCATCCCCTGAGTAGCCGGGCACACAGTCACACTTGTAGGAGCCCATGGTGTTGATACACTTGGCATTCACATCACAGTTGGCTTCTCCTGTAGCACACTCATCATCATCTGTACATAGAGAAAAACAAAGAAATTAAAGCAAGTTTGACACTGGGAACTTTTTAGATTTGAATTTGAGGAATTGTTTTTTGTGCAAGTGGTCATGAAATCTTCTCTTATTGTCAAGATAGAAAACTTTGTCAAATGTTCTATGGAGACAAGCCAACATGGTGCTAACAGGGTTTGTTTGCACTAATACTAACCAGTGCAGGCCGGATTGCGGGACTCAGGTTTCACAGAAAACCCTGGCTCACAGATACATTCGTAAGAGCCATGGGTGTTGTGACAGGCTCCTTGGAGACAAATGTTGGCATTCTGAAGACACTCGTTGACATCTGCAACAGAAATCACAGGAGATAAAGCCAACATGATTTGAAAGAAAAGATAGGAAAATAGTCTTAAAGTAGCTTGATTTACCCAGACATTGTTTTCCGTCTCCAGAAGGAACCAGACCCCCTACACAGGTACAGAGATGGGATCCTGGCAGATTGCTACACGTCCCCCCACTGCAAATGTCCTTTGTGTCCTTACACTCATCTATGTCTACAGGAAAAACCCATTGAAACAATTACGGTGTGGCATTCACATAGTTGAAATGTAATAGCAGGTACATAAAGAAAAACTACCCGGTAAATAGCATTCACATAGTTAAGGTAACCAACCCTAAGATTACCTTGACATGACCGCTGGTCAGGCATCAGAAGGTGCCCTGGTTCACATCCACAAGAAAATGACCCAGGTTTGTTGAAACACAGTGCTTCACATCCTCCATTTCCCATGGCACACTCATCAACATCTGAAATACATCCCTCCAGGTAATCGTAAACAACGACACAAATCAGAGCTAACACTGGCAGTACCAAGTGGTGCATCCCTTCCAGGAAGAATATATACAGGAGTGTAAAAGATAGTAATATCTCATCATAAATTGAACACAGGTTGCTGTGCCTACCTAGACATGATGTGTGCTGAGGGTTGGGGCCGTACCCGTCCAGACACCGACACTGGTATCCTCCCAGGTAGTTCTCACAGACACCATTACTGCACAAACTGCTGCTGTCACCACATTCATCGATATCTACAAAACTAAAACCATCACAAATACTGGACCAAAAGAAAGCTGTACAGATGGATCCATAATAAATGCCTGGTAAAAAACAAACCTTGACATGACTGTCCATCCGAAGACAAAAGGAGTCCCTCCGGACACTCACATAGAAATGTTCCAGGAAGATTAAGGCACAGTCCTCCTTTACAAGCGTCAGATATCTCTTCACATTCATTGATATCTACAAAAAAAATTCCCATTTATAAAAAAGAACTATAAATAACAAGTTATTTCAGTTTTAGAAGAAAAACATAACGTAATAAGCATTGCTGTAACCTGCACACACACATATAGACAGTTGAACCTCAATATCTCAATCGCTGATATATCTTAAACAATGGATATGTCAAAGTGATTCATAAGTCCTAAGCACTTCTTTTTTAAGTCTTTTACCCTCGATTTCTCAAATACTCAGATATCTCGAAGTTTTTTTAGACGGTCCCATCTAGTTCGAGATAGCGAATTTAGGCAGTCCAAATAAGACAGCAATGAATAACATTGACCTAATTTTGATACTTCATATACATGAACTAAGAACTCATAAACTGAAGAAATTCAAATGATGAGAGTAGGAGTGATCATATTACCCATGCACATCTGGTCCATCATGACTGGCCTGAAGCCTCTGTCACACTGGCAGCGGAACATCCCCGGGGTGTTTATACAGCTGCCATTGCTGCAGATGCCGAAGGAGATCTGACACTCATTAATATCTACAAATCAAGAATATTACATATGTCAAGAATAGGCTAACACCATCATTAAAAGGTTAGAGACTAAAGACATCTAGAGTAATTAACAAATAGTAAACTAGAGGTACTGTGAGCAAGCTCACAAATGATAACCCGTGCTAAGAAATAAACTTTACTCACGTATTTTTCTACTATAGAAAATGATGGATGCTATCTACTTAACCATCCATGTTCCATCAATAACAACTGCTCTATCTTTTCAAAAATTGTTAATGCTAATACGAGTACATAAACCTATTTTTATTCTTTTACAAATTCTACATTTAAATGTAGAACTTTTCCTGTCAATGACCTTGACCTCACCCAATTAACCTTTGGTCAAAGTCATGACACACCCTCAGGTCAGAAGCAATCTTTAAATGAACTTAAAACTTCCAATGTTTCTCCTTAAGAAAGATATTGCCCAGACACAAATTTTGCACTTTTCCTACCAGTGACCTTCACCTTGCTTGAATGGCCTTGGGTTAAATTCATGACACACCCTCAGGTCATAAGCAACCTGTGTGTGAAGTAAGCACTTCCATAGTTTTTCCATAAAAAAGATATGGACCGGACACAAATTATGCACAGACAGACATACAGACAGATGGATGGACAAGGTGATTCCTATATACCTCTCTGAACTTTGTGAGGGGTATAATAAAGCTATTAATTCTATACGAAAGAATTATTTGTGGATTTTTTCATCAAGTAATATAAATACATGCATAATCTACAAAGAAAAATGTATTGGTTCTCAGGTCAAACATTTTGAAATATAATACAGTAGCCAAGTATTTTATTGCAACATTTCCAAAGGGGAAAAACTTAATTTTCATATTTAACTTAGAAATGAAAATTGAGTTACTTTTCAATGTGTAAATAAAATGACACAGGCCCTGGTGCCTCAGAACCAATTTTTTGTTTTTTGCCTAAGTAATGAACTTTTTGTAAATCATGCATTCCAACTCTAATGCATTTATAAGTATTGCACTGAAGTTCTTAACACAAAAGGGTTAAATCTTTCGAGCATGCAGTGCACCTACCCAAACAAGTGGTGCCGGTTTCGTCCAGTGTGTATCCCTGGTTACACCTACAGGTAAAGCTACCTACAGTGTTCCCACACACACCGTCTTTACAGATGTCAGGGAACTCTACACATTCATTAATGTCTGAAACATTTTAAACATGCAATTAGGCAAATGTGTGGTAAAATTTACAAGTATAGTTTTTAAACTTCAAATTAAAATCTCTCAAGTAGTGCGAATCTTAACTTCATACCTGGTTGTTTTGTTGAATCACAGAGTTTCTTGAATTCATCTGTTAGGGAAATTGATCAACAAAAAAGTAATATTAATTTAAATCTCTTATAAACCTTAATATTTTGAAAGTTGTTTACTAGGATCTTGAGAACAACATTACTCAGCAATTCTACTGAGAATTAAATGTCTCACTATAGATGAGTCAGGACCGACTAACCTGAATCCCTGCGCGGACAGGTAGAACAATCTGGTCCCCAGGCCTTCCCTAGGGAGCAGCAACACTTTGCCCTAGAATATCTGCCCTCCACTGGTCGCCCACAAGATCCTTTAGAGTACTCCAAGAAACAAGTGCCTTCTCTTTTGTCTGCAACCAACAACTTTCAGTATTCGTTTACCCTCTCAAATATTCTACACTATTGAATGTTATGATAATTCTGTTCTGTTATGTAAAAACACATTTTTTTTCTAGGTTATTAGACTGACAAAGCAGACAATAGAACATCAAATATCATTGGTTTGTCTTACCTATGCACCTTCTTCCTGAAGCATCCAGTATCAGGCCGGGGGGACAGTTACACCTGAAGGACCCCTGTGTGTTAACACACAGCCCCCCTCCTTCACAAACATTCTCAAACATCTCACACTCATTTATATCTGTCAATATCAAAGGCATAAAGATATCAACAAAATAAAATGTCCTTATCACAACTTCATCATCATCATCATCATCATTGTTGTTGTCATTAGCTAAACTTGAATTTTATATTTAATGTTCTACCAAACTTTCAATGATTCTCTACTCACCAATGCAGTTTCTGCCATCATTGCTGGCATAGCCCACTGGGCACTGTCTCTGAGGAGCAGGAGGGCACTCCTCACAGGGACTACCCCAGGCCACTCCAATGCTCCCACAGCATTCGGACTTGGTCACCAAAGTCCGGGCATTATTCTCGCAGCGCCCATTGTTAATTTCTAACCAACATGATCCCTTTCTATTGTCTACAACAATATTTTTATGCCTTTAAAGAGAAGTTCTTTTCCCCAATAGTAAATAGTATTGGTGTGTGACCAGTTCTTGCCAGGTAACATTTCTCGCCAGTGCATTGTTACGTCATTTTTTGTACATAATTTAATGTGTTGATAAAATGATGTAACAATGAACTGTCAAGACACGGAACTTGGCAAGAATTAGTTGCACGCCAGTAGAATACTTGCAACATTCTTTAAAATATATATTATATTGCCATAAGAATTCAAATTTTCTCACATACAGAAATGGCTTAACATCAACTGTACCTAGACAAATTCTACCGGTGGAGTCTAGTTTTGTACCAGGGTCCAGACAGTCACATCGGAAACTTCCTGGAACGTTGTTACATGTCCCTCCAACACAGGGGTTACTCTCCAGACATTCATTGATATCTGAAGACAGGATACATTATGAAACAAATTGAACAATGTTTCTAACAAATACTGCCAAAGAAAACAGTAAAAATTCATCCATTTAACCCTTTTTTCTATCACAGCAATTCAATTCCAAACTTTGGTTGAATAATGATCATATTACCTTGACAAGTTATTGTGTTGGGATTAAGCCTGAACCCAGCGGGACAAGTACAGTGGAAGCTGCCTATAGTGTTCTTACAGCTGCCACCACTGCAGTAATTAGGATATCTCTCACATTCATTTATATCTGTAATAACCATATTTAGAATTCATTTTGGAATTAATATTCAAAAAGATTGCAACAAAAATCTTTCAAGCAGAACACATTTCTCTTCCTTACCCAGACACTTCTTCCTGGAGGGATTTGGGGTAAACCCTTTGTCACAAACACATCTGTAAGTTCCCTGCAAATTCTCACAAGCTCCATTTTCACAGATGTTGGGATTCAGCATGCATTCATTTATGTCTACCAATGACAAATTTTCTTTAGTATTCTAGAGTATTTCATTCAAAACATTTTCAAATTTAGATATTAATTATCTTGTCCATTTCAAATACATGCACTGTACATATACACTAAATTTTTGTCAACATTTTATTACACCTTAATTAATGGCTAAACTCAAAAGTGTGGTAAATTACAGTATGCTTATGATTGTCTCATTAATGTATTGGTGAAATAAACTTCCAGAACCTACCATGCATTTTATGGCTCAGTGCGTTTATTGTAATCACTTACTCAAGGTGTCTGTACACAGTTGTGAGTACAGAGCCTCTCCTTTCCTGGGACACAGTTCACATCGGGGTCCCCAGGCCTTGACAGAGTCATCGTCCATACAACAGCACATGGACTTGGAGATCTGCATGGCTAGGGGACTGGAGCAGCGGCCCCGTCTGTACTCCAGGAAGCAGTTGCCACGCCTCGTATCTGTAGGAAACAGTATCAACACCGCAATCAGAGTACCCCCATCATCAAATGGATAATTATAAAATATACCGCCATTCTGGGAAACATTTATTAAGTGTCCATATGCCTGATTAAGACAAACGTTTATAAGTACTGGATTTAAAAGATTTTGTACTAACCCAGACAAGTTCTCCCGTCTGTTTGTAGCTGGAAGCCAGTAGGACACTCACAGCGAAAACTTCCCTGGTTGTTTATGCAGATTCCATTCGCACAAGGATTTCTCAGACATTCATTTACATCTAATTGATTAAATACATTGACATCAAAAATTAAATTTCAGTCTATAAAAATCAGCAGCTGAAAAAGAAAAGAATCATTAAAATCAACTCTTTTAGTTTTGCTTACCTAAACAGGTTCTACCGTCGGACGAAGATGTGAAACCAGTGTTGCATACACACTTGTAGCCACCATTAAGATTGACACATACTCCATGTGTACACATACCAGTACGTTCACATTCATTGTAATCTGGAAGTTTGTATTACAAAGATTAAATTGTGCCTCTTTATATTCTCAGCAATACTCTTATGTACCAATTGTGGATTACTAGAAAAGAAGCAATCATTAGTCTAGAAATATACATCTGTGAATAGTTCCTGGTAAATCTTGCTACATTTATGAACCTTTTTCAAGAAGAAAGAATTGGGTTTGAAGAAAACACTGTTTTGTTGTTGTTTTTTTAATTAGGTACTGACAGTTACTTTATAAAACTTTTGTGACTGGTCTTAACTTTCCAATTATTTATTTCCACCCTCGCATATGTAATTAAGCTAATATCTTGACATTTTTTGCCCATTTATTTAATTTCACATTTGATTCTTGATCTAACCTTCTCATTCATCAGACTTAAAAAAAATTGTTTGTATGCCCCTGTTCAAATCAAGCACTAATTTCAAACCCGACGAGATTTTCTAACCACTAGTGGATTCCAAAATGGTTATCTATCAAAACAGCAAAATGGATTTGATTGAATCAGTAGATTTTCTAATAAAAGTGGTAGGCAAGAGACAGAGTTAAAAAGCGGTAGATTTCTGGGTAAAGTGGTAGAGTTAACATGAATGTATACACACACACATAAAGAATGTCATTAAACTGCTAGACTGAGACCAGCACTGTTGGTCATGATACGTGGCTGCTGATGCCTACCTAAGCAGTATGCCCTGTCTGGGGACAGGCGGAAGCCCTGGTGACAGACACAGTGGTACGACCCCTCAGTGTTCTGACAATTCCCATTGGTGCATAGTTTACCATTCTCTGTGCATTCATTGATATCTAAAACACACACAAAAGCATCTATGATAATTGTATAGATCCATTCTCTGTGTCAATCAATATAAATTATACATATGATCACATGACATTTATTGCATATGCTCTGCTTTTACGCAAAAGTTCCAAAATCAGATCAATTATGAAAAATATTTCAATAGTGTAATGTCAAATGAATACTGTAGATTCCTAATTATATGCGAGGAATTAATATCCCCGTAAAATCGCGAGAAATACATATCGCAGATTTTAAAATCTCACTTTTATTTTTCGAACACGTAAACTAAACACCACAATGATAAAAATTCGGCGTTTGCGATTTTATATTCTTGCGATTTGATGCAAAACAGTTGAGTCGCTGAACTAAGTACTCACGCAAAATAAGGAATTTACAGTAGTATTGGAATTATCATACTGGTACTTATTACCATTCAGATATATACTGTTTAGTTATCAGAGAGAAAACTAGGTCTCATCTTGACAAATAAATCAAATTTCATTCAAATTCTAACTATTTCAAAGGAGTAACAGCGTGAAAATTGTTGCCCTGTAAGTTATGCTAAAATGGCATGCTTAGTCATTACATGTACAATTTTAGGTTTTTGAGAGGAATAGGTTGCTGCAGTGTATTGCACCTTTAAGCAGTCTTTGTTTAGTTGTCAGACTCACCGTAGCAGACCTGGAGGTTAGAGGACGGGCGGAACCCGGGGTTACAGTCACATTTATAGCCGCCATCCATGTTCACACAGCGACCATTAAGACACATCCTTTTTGTTGCACATTCATTCATGTCTTCGACAAGAAATAAAGATTGATTTAAGCAAAGTTAACAGGTTTATCAGATCAGACTGAAAAACTGTTTACGGAAATTATTTTCTTTAGATAGAGTAACTGTTTTTTGTGAATGAATACATAAATACCTATACATCGTCCATCCGATGAGAGCCTGTATCCGCGGTTACACCTACATCTGTAGCTACCAGGCGTGTTCAAACACTGACCATTCATACACACTCCACTTCGCTCGGAGCATTCATCGATATCTTTCAAGTAAAAAGAAATTTAAAAAGTTACTGAAATTTATAACTTTATTATTTTAAATGGAAGAAAACAAAAATAAACTCAACAACTTTTCAAAATAATAGATTTATATTCAAGCCACAGAAATATACTCTTCTATTCTGTGAAATCCCCTGTTTATCGATTTTTAAAAAAATTCATTTGATGATTATATAAATCAAAGAATCAATATAAAAACGTCAACCCATTATTTGGATGCTATTATGTGTAAAAATTACCTGTGCACCTGTCCTTGTCCGAGGTTGGTTTATAGCCGGGGTGACACACACACCTGTAGGAGTACTCGGTGGGCTCGCAGCGAGCATTGACACACAGATTGGGAAACAGCCGGCACTTATTCCTGCTAAATTCTCCCCCTTTTTTACAAAGCTCAGAATGTGCTTCTGCAAAATGAAATTAATATTCTAATACATGTATGCATCAATGATGTTTCAGAACCTATTTCAGATAATTGTAAATAATGGTTTATGTCTTTTTTCAAAGTACAGTAATATAAAACAAAACACCTCTAAAATATTAAATGCTAAAAATGTTGATTAAGAAATGCTCTACATCTTCGCCTAGAGTTTAATCTACAATGGGAAGACTTGTTTAGCCTGATTTACCATTTCCCGGCTGAGGACAGATCTGGCAGTTGGAGAGCTCCCCCCATCCTTTGCCGGAATCACAGCAGCAATCAGCCAGAGAGAGGAGGGGGACCATCGGCTGGGAGCACCTGTTGTTTACAACCTGCTGAAAGCACCTCCTCCTCTGTATCCCTACAAACACAACTAACAGGATAGCTTTCTTTGTCTATATTACAAATACAATGTCTAAATTCATTTTAAACTGAATTGTTCACTTGTGTTTTAAGAATAATGCAGATGGAATAAAGATTTATACATCAAACATGTGCATCAGACCATTTACTTGGGATCTGCAGAATTTAATCACTCAATGATGTCAAAGGCCTGTATGAAACTCATCACAAACTCTTACTCACAGAATTTGCAGCTGCCATTATGTAAACTTTGATGGCATCATTCTTTGAATTGGCCCTTAAAATTCATTCTTTACCAAATGAAATTCTTCTGATCAAGACACGTTAGACTCAGTAAATGTATATGTTTCCAATTATCATAATTATATGTGTAGAGTTTTGTGTTTTTGATATTTTAGAATAATTGCACAATGAAATGTGCCATTTATACATACAGAACACTTAGGTACTGCCGAACAAAATTCCTTGCTCTTGCTATCATGATGAGAGTTAAATACACGACACAACAAAACTGCTGTTAAAGAAGGACTTTGAGAAAAGTTGATACCCTAAATTCCCAGCTGATTAGCATGCAAATAATGCATAATGCATGCTTGTTTATCCTACACTTTTGTATGTTGAGTGCCCCCCCCCCCCCACCCATTCTGCCTGAATCAGCAGAGCAAAGTGCTGCTTGTAAACTAGCTTCTGAAGAGGACCATGAAGTGTCAGGGGTTTGTTCTGTGTAAGGAGCTATATCATTCATCCCCGAGGATTAAACCCCAGCAGGATATGTGTCAGATACCCTTGAGAACAAATTACCTTTGTGTTTACAATTACATGCCTCTCTACTGGAATTGAGATTGCTGGCATGTTGCTATTTTAAATACAAAATCGAGTTTGATGTTCAACTGATCTCGTTAAAATATGTGAGTAGCTTTGCAGCTATCAGTAAACCTGTCAATTAACAAACAAAAATACGAACCCCACAAGGTCAAATACATGTATGCCGGCTCATTTTTCAATCATTCTGAATGTTTATATACATTGTAAAAGGATCTTTGTGGAAACTGTTGTCATGTTTACAGAAAATGCACTGAAAATTGGTTAGAAAAGAAAATCGGATAGCTGTCTTCACAATCTTACAAATATTAACCACACTAGCACGTCAATTACAAAACTGAATGAATGAAATACATGTACCGGTACTTACCCACACAAGTAGATTTGTCGGGGGTGAGTTCATAGCCCTCGTTACAGGTACAGAAGTAGCCGCCCTGGGTGTTGGTACACAGGCCGTTTCTGCAGCGGTCTCTATTTTCAGCACATTCATCAACATCTAAGTCAAAGAGTTGAGTTGTGATAAGAAATTTTCTGTTTAGGTCTCAAAGAGCAGATATTGTGCAGATTGTTTAAAGGAAATTTTTCTCAATCATTTCTCTCTGACATGTAATGAATCATAATTAAATTATAATTTAATTTATATAGATTGAAATACAGGTAATCAAAAACTAGTAATTATAAATCAATTGAAATATATGTAATATATAATACATGAATTATAATCCTGAAATTCTTATAGTTTGAATTTATCACCAAGACTCTAAAGAATGAAAGAAAACAATCTCCCATTAAAACTTGTTGAACTAAATTTGATGCCTGATACTAAATATTACTTCAAAATAAATTTCTATGCAAAGCAGTTCCAAATTCTATAAATAGGTATCGTTATAACAGTACCCGGTACATATTTTGCTTATTTATCATCTATGTGAGTAGGTCTGTAAAACAGATGAGCTTACTCTGGTATATATCTAGCAATGAGTGAGGAGTTTCTACTGAAGATCTCACCTTCACAGTCCTGTGTGATGGGGTTTTGCCTCTGGCCCTTCTTACACTCACACCTGTACGAGCCCACCGAGTTCACACAGGTCCCACCCCCACACACTCCAGGGATAGCAATACACTCATTCACATCTACAATTAAAACAAAACTACTTCTGTGAACTATGATATTGAAGCTGAAGTTATTGATTGTCCATATTGAGACTCCAGATGTTGGTTTGCTACATACCTTGACAGGAGTTTGTCTGTAGGTTTGGGATGAATCCGCGTCTGCATGGGAAGGGCCGGACAGGACACTGCTCACAGGGGTTACCCCAGGCTTTACCCACAGTCGCACAACACAGATTCTTGGTACAAACCAACCCAGTCAGCTGACCCCGACACATGCTGTCCGAGAGCTGGGTAAAGCATGGCCCAACTCGATAGTCTGAAACCAGTAAAATTATAATGCATGGTCTCATTCAAAGTCTGATGACTAAGTTAATTAACTAAATACGATATTCAACCAGTTATACCCTTTGCATGATCTCTGCTAGGGAATTCCATCTTACAGTCTAAGACTCCACACGAACTGCAAGAGGATTCAATACGGATTCCAAATATGGCTGACTATGGCTTACTTATAGTGAATAGATAAGCATAAGATTTTCTTCATTCTGCATTTTCATGTGTTTTACTTTTTTTATTACAATTAGGTTTTTCTTTTTCAGTCTTCAGTCTGACAAAATTAGGTTCAGTTCTGTGCGTTTATTGATCACACAGAACAGAATGTCCTGTGTGGTCTAAAATACTTTCGCATAGACTGAATAGATTGGTGTGAAATGGATAGACACTGACTGTAAGAAGGAAAGACAGTCCTGATTATTCTATGATACCCTACTCTTAACTTAACATGTAGTACGTCTTTGCAAAATATAAAAAAAGAGGCCCATGGGCCACCTCGCTCACCTAAACATTAGTTTTGTATCATTCTATATTACTCTCTTTAACATTCCAAACAAACAATAATTTCATTTTGGCCCCCATCTGGTTTTTTAAAGGGGGCATCTTAAAATATCAAAATGCACCAAACTTTGCTATATATAGCATATAACAAATGTACATTGGTACAATGGATTAGTTCAAAAATTAAGAAAAATAACCTAAGAAAATTATAATTCGATGCGTGAATTTCCAAGGCGCTAACTGTTTACTTTTTCTTTTATGTTATTTCTTATATTGCACTCCTAAAAAGCTTCATTTTGTCATAACATGATAAAAGCACATTGGCAATGCTCACTTACCAAACAACAAAAACATCATTTAAAAAATAAAATTCTCGTTTAAAAAATCTAACTATTTTTATCTGTATTTTGTTTTCTTACTTCTTATGGTTACTGACACAATTTCTAAAAAGGTATAAATACACTGTATAGTCTGTATTTTATTATATTGCTCAAAAATATGCATAAGGAAAACTAAAGTCGGCCACCTTAATAACTACATATCTAGCTCTTCAAACTTATGGCAAAATAGAACAGGTAACCTTGTTGTACCAGTGACCAAATATTTCGCTATGCTAATGTCAAGTCACCCAATTAATATTTCTGTATAGTGTATATTCAAACTAAAATACACATTTGGAAGACCAAATGAATCTCATGTCAGGCACGTAGCATCGTTTTTGAAAGTGGGGGGGGCCAGACTCATCCAAAAAAAAAAAAAAAAAAAAAAAAAAAAAGTTTAAACTTTTCCAAAATCTTCATAATCCTAATCCGGGGGGGGGGGGGGGGGGGGGGGGAACGGGACGTTTCGCCCCTATTGACGTTTCGCCCTGAGACGTTTCGCTCCTAAAGACCTTTCGCGCTGAGACGTTTCGCACCCATATTATTCATTAAATATATTGCGATGTTTTCAGGCAAATTTTATATATATATATATATATACTTGACTTTATTGAAAACATATCTACAAATGATCATGTTTAATGTGGTACATTCACTGATAAGTTTAATAATGTAAAAAGCGATTATCCTATCCACGTTCAAATATAATTATGTTTGTTTAGCAATCATTATTAAGTGTCTGAATCGGGAATTAAGATAATATAACTAATTTGGAGGCTCTCCATGTCAAGCTAAAGAGGAGAAATTAATTATGAGACGGGTGTTAATTATGAGAACTAGCGGCTACATATGCGAAGATCCCTTCTCCATTTTCATCATCATCAATTCAGTGTTGAAGTTGAAAGATTCATCTGAGAATGTCTGGTAAGTAATATAAATTTGTTATAAGTTATTGTTAAAGCAATATGAGCTGTATTTTTTTATAATTTAATTTTGCTGCAAAAACCTGCTAGTTTGATAAGTCTGTGTTTATTCACTATTTATTTTTCAGGTTGGCATCGCAGGATGAACGTGAAGGCCCAAGGACTCTCTCTTCCTTTATATCACCTGATCCCCCTGCTGCTGAGGGAAGTAGAGTTGGTGAAGACAAGGATCGCCGCATGTGACCTGGAGAGGAACGTGAGGCAGATAGTGACCACCACCCAGAAGAAGATTGAAGATGCGGCAGCCAGGTACATGGAGGACATCATCACCGCGTCCCATTTCCTGAAGGTCTGCGGATCTATCTACGCTGGTGTGTTCGACGTTTGAGGTGTGATGTGATGTACTGTGATGTACTGTGATTCTGTGAAACATTGTGTTTGTGTTGAGATAACTTACTTATTCATGTTTGTATACGATATTGATTATGTATGTGTTATGTATTCATGTTTGAAGTTTGCAGTTGAAAACAATGAAAATAAAAAGGAATATTTATTTTGCCTAGTTTTGTTGTTTTATCCAGGTGTTATCTCTAAATCATTGTGAAGGAAATATTATTTCATTTATACAATATATTATAATTTGAGTAAATATAATGAGTAAATATTAATATGAAATATATCGTAATTCATCATATAAAAATTTATAACTATTTATATAATCCGATGTTAATATATATATATATAATTATAATCATATATTAGAATAATTAATAGGCGCGAAACATCTCGGGGCGAAACGTCTCAACGCGAAAGGTCTTTAGGGGCGAACCGTCCCGCACTCGGGGGGGGGGGGGGGGGATGTAGTATATCACTTCAATTTCACTCCTCATTTCCTTATTTTCATATCAATTTTTTACATACTCCCAAAAAAGTGGGGGGGGGGGGGCCAACTCCATGATAATTCAATTATTTATATGTAAATTTAAAACAATTTGCTTCTACGAGAAAGAGTGGGGGGGGGGGGCCAGGCTCCCCCTGATGCTACGTGCCTGCATGTAACACCAAAACTTGTTACTTGAAGGCTGAAGCAAACATTAATGCAGGAATAATTGGTCAATTTCTGTGTGTTCTTGACATTCAAGCTAAACTTACAATGCAATAAACTTCAAAATATCAAAATATAAACCACAAAGGTGTTATCAAAATATGTGTGGCATTTCGAAAACACAGTAATGACAGTTTCTATTTCAGTATTAAATCTACTTAAGCGATACACACTATAGCAATGGGGTTTGATTTAAATCTAAAAAAGGGTTAAAGTTATAAACTACTGTACCATTTTCACAGCGAGGCCCAGAATATCCATAGGTGCAAGCACACCTGTCTTTGCCAATGCATCTTCCTCCATTTTTACACTCTGGATTACAAGTAACTGAAAACACATATTTTATAAGAAAAATTATTCCAAGCAAGCCATCATAAACAGAAGAAATACATAATTATTTAAACAATAAAATACTTTCCTTTGTGCCCTTTGAGCTATGAAGGCAGCTAGCATTGCAGAAAAACAGAATCCGCGTTGAATCAAGTGCAGCACTGATCCGAATTTCCAAAAAGTGATTGAATTACATTTACATGCCAAAAGTATGTCAATATTTAATTTTGAATACAATATATATTTCATTGAAAACAAAGGTGTTGTGACGTTTTATTTTGGTTGAATTTTGAAGAGATATGGATTGATTAATGCAGATTTGCATATTTTGACATATGTAGTCAGAGTCAATAGAAATACCCAGACAACGTACAGGTCAAGAGTTTACTTTAATTATGATACATGTACAAGGTTATTTTTCTCCCTTTTTCACTGGCAAATGATTTTGCCCCGTCTTGAATTCGCCCAAAGATGTGTTTAATAGATACCATTTGAGACATTGGAGTTTGCCCAGTCTTAAATTTGCCCTCTGACATCAAAGGGGAAAGGGGTGAGAACGTTTCCCTATATACAGTATCTATTTATACACAAGAAACAAATTGAATTAGTTCATTTCTCTTGTTAAGTTTATAAAAACAAGCAAACTCCATTATTTCCAATTTTATTTTTTCAATTTTGATAGTACTTTCGTTACTACTGCAATCTGTAGAAATACAAAATGTTTAGGTCACATCATGGATTACATTACAATGGATACTTAGTGAAATTGTATTAAAATCTGACAAAAAAGATAATTAAAGAGCTGGTCTCCATGTAGCTTGAATACTTACCTCTTATTTCTATGAATAGAAATAAAAAAAATCTAGTTTAAAAATTTGGTTTGTTTTAATTTTATCACCCTCCCTCATAGGTTAGGTATTTTGAAGGTGACAATAACTTTTGGCATCCTAGCTAATACAATGTCTGAATAATATAAAATTAGTGCAAAATAAAGCAATCAGCAATTTCACAATTACAGTAATGTCTTACTGAGACAGCTATCGATGTCAGATAGTCAAATACAGACAAATAAATAAAAAATTATATACAAGGGTCAATCAAAACATATGTAGACAATGTCTCTGCCTATCACAATTTTCATTGCCAATTAAAATATCAAAATCGTTTAAAAGGCCAGGAAAACGTCAGATATTTCGGACCATTTAATTTACATGAGTCAAGACAAATACGTTATTAATATATGCAACAACACTTTTCTCGTTGATATCTTAAGTTTCATTTCTCCATTATAGATAAAAGGTTTTTATCACATGTTTATTTCAATATGTGGTGGATATCATCACTCATGGGATAAATTTGTGATATTACACTGCGTGTTCTTGCACCATGTTATGTAATGTTATATGCAATACAGTTAAGGTGGCCAATAAAAATATCGGTGAATTTTTGTGATGAAATCAAGTATACTATAGTTCAACGGGCATGTCCTTTTACATTAGGGAAAAACATTGAACCTCAGATGACATCACCATACTTATTCTTTCAACCAAAAATATTCTAAATTCTACTTTCTTTCAGGCTGCTTGATATCCAAAAGCACATTTTGACCGAGTTCAAAAAACTGACATTTAATAAACAAATGAGCAAATAACTTTTGACATATTTTTTGCATCATACCAGTACATATTTAGTTATTTACATCTTACTTCTATGCCCCCCCCCCCCCAAGTTGAACCGTACTTTTATCATTCCATGTTGCTCCATTGTCCAGTGTTGTCATATCTTTTGTGAATTTTAAGGAGGACTATCAGTATCTGTCTTTTGTAACTGATTACCATATAACGTAATATCATTCATTAAAAAAAATATGGCTCAATAACTGATGTGGTTCCGAATGTCAACATTCATTTTCAGCATCATTTTTGTTCTAATATTTCAATATAAATAAATATCTGCATATATTTATTTCTTTCTATTGTAAGAATATAAAACTTCAAAAAAAAACAAAATCTTCTAAAGTAGCCTACCATCATTTTGAAACTCCCTGCAATCATCAATCAACGGGGATTTTACCGCGCAAACGACATGATGCAAAACAAATCGTGCAAGGTGTTCCGAATATTTCCGAATCGGGGAACGTATCAAAAAGGAATTTTTAGATATTTTCTTTCTTGGTGATTTCAAGTGGAATTAGTTCTTGTTTTAAAATAAAGAGGAAAAGACATGTTTCAGAAACAAAAACATTACCTGCTGCCTGACAAGATGTGGACGGTTGGCCATTGGAACAAAGACACAGATTAGGGCGAATGCAAGTCCCACCACTGCATCCCAACTGACAGATAGCTAAGGGTAAAAAGTGATAATCATATCAAATAAATTAATAAATTAAAAAAAAAATGATTAGAAAATAGAAACAAATGTTCACACTATCAGAACAGAGACATAAATAACATTGTTATTTATGTCTCTGATCAGAAGCAATATATTTTTTCTATTCAATTTTTATCGAACTTAAAAATAATAAATGTATATATTTACATTTTCCTGTGCCTTTGCCTGTGATAACACTACATGTACGTATCGATTTTGTTCTGTACTATATAACTCATAAAGCAAAACTGAGGCGCCAGCGGGATATAATATTTAATCGTTTTTAATCGTTATTTAAATATTTAATCGTAAGATTGTTTAAAATTATATAAATATTAATAATAAGGAATCATTCTTTGAATATTATGAGGTGATAATTTCGGTCGGGGCGTGATCAAATCTATCATAAAGCGGTTAGCCCTTCGGGCTTTATTGGATTTGATCACGCCCCGACCGAAATTATCATCTCATACATGTAATACTCAAAGAATGATTCCTTATTCCTTATATAATCAGAGACATAAAAATAATATTTATTTATTCTAAATCTATGTCTCTGGTATATGACATTAATATGTTCTACTTGGACCAGAAACATACATGTATAGTTACGTCTCTGGTTTGGATCCCTTAGGAATCATCTGGGGAAAATTACTAAGTTAAAGATCGATCTACCCTTCATTTCTTCAAGCATACGTGAGAGTACCCATTATTGCCGAAAAATACAGACGTTTTTGTACATGCATCTAGATGATGGTTACGGTAACGTTATACAAAGTTGTAAGAGTAGGAAAATCATAAAAGTATTATTAAAAAGATATAAAAGTACATCGTTTCAATCCCTACATGCGCCGTAAAATCTTCAGGTATATTAATTCAATATATGTTATCAATTGAGATCGAATGCGTCCAATCCTTACTGGCTTATATACCGTCGTTCATACTTTACACACGTATGATGACGTCATATTTGAACTTACGTATGATGCATCGATACTGGCCCGGCTGCCGCGTCCATCCCTGACAACAATAGCGCCGGGAGATAGAGCCACACGTATTGGGTCTACAACATGAAACCATCATTAATACAGATCATCTCCATTATTGTATAGTTTCAAAGTGTAAGCAATCACAAAACTGATACAATGAATGTAGTAGGAAAGGAGAAATGCATACTGTATATGAATACAATGAAAATATATGACTGGACCGGGAATCGAACCCGGGACCCCGGCTACAACTCGAGTCATGAGCTCTACCTTTGAGCTATCCAGGCCGATATCCACAGTCCATATAGCCTCAACTACTACATTCCCTCCTTAAATAGTCTTCGACCTTGAAGACACAACACAAGTTCACCTTGTCAGAACTTATTAATTTCATTTATTTTACCTGTACAAGGAATGCCACGGCACCATCTGTAGTAGGGAGGAGGAATGCGTATATAAATACAATGAAAATATATGAATCGAACCCGGGACCCCTGCAACTCTAGTCATGAGCTCTACCGCTGAGCTACCCAGGCCGATGTCCACGGTCCATATATAGCCTCAACTACTACATGTATATCTTGTCAATTTACATGTAAACTTGAAGGAAATCTGTTTAATTTTAATGTGACTATTACATATTTACCAGTCAACGTACGATGTCAAGTCATTATTTTGTTTTCGCGTGAAGATCCATGATTTTTTAAGTGGTTCCAATAATAGGCCTACCTCTCAACCCCTCCCCCTAAAAATTTCCTCAATTAAAAAATGGGGAAGGTATTACTGTCCAGTCTAAGAGTATCTGTATTTTGGTCCATGCGGTAAATTTGTTCTATGGACATCAAGGGTTTTTTTTAACACGATACCAGTAGTTCCGTTTAGTAAATAAATATATACATATATGTATATATATTTTTTCAACGAATATGTCTTTAGAAATTAGCCCAAGGATTGCCTCTTCGGTAAGAAAGGCGGAAACATATTATCATTTTGTGCACTTTGTATGAAAATTGGCTAAAATAAAATTCAGTATAATGTATGTTGTGCATTTTATATAAAAATTCAGTTTACGATAAATGTACGCGCCATAAATTTTTCCAGACGGACACTTGTTTTTATTTGCCATACACTTCTCAAGTTTCAATGAAGAACAAGTGGGGTTAACCGAAACATAAATTGTCCAAAGAATTCGTCCCGAGTCAGCAGTCGGCGAGCTATGTCAACAAATGGAGCTGTCGAGTGTCAAAATTGTAAATTAGAAACAAATAGGCATTTTATCGGGTAGTTTTAACCTAAATGACCAGCCGGAAAATTGGTAGTTGTTGAATTCTACAGACGAGTGAGCTGATAAGGCCCTTTGGCTAGGAATGCCATCGACATGTACATATTGATACGTTCAAACTCAGATAAATATATATATTTTTTCCTATAAGACGTAACATTGAATTAATTGATTTAGGAGTATTCTAGCGACTCCCGCGTTCCATTTCCCCTGACCACATTCAGACGCATCTGTAACGTATTACACTGAACAAACATTTTCAATGAAAGAGTTTGCTTTTGATCCCCACTCAAGTGAAAGAAGCTAGTTTCTTCTATCTTTGAACAGATACCACCATGATCGAAAGCTGCAGTCAAAACCTAGAGTAACTGTATTTGATCTAGCTAAAGAAGTTAAAAAATAATAGCTGGGCCGTTGGTGGCTCCCGGTATCTTACCCCCTCAGTAAGTGTGTATTGTCCCTGGTCCGGGGGGACACATTCCCGTCACGCTGGTACGGGTAAGACCAGTACCTCCGTTGTTGAGGGTTGCTCTGTCCCCCCACAAGCCGTATCTCCATGCAACACAACACAAACACATGAAAAATAAGTAAACCTCCAAATTTTCTTCTCCAAAATTCCATCTTGACTCCTTTACTGCAGAATTTAACTTAAGGTATATGTGAGAAAAAAATTCAGAGTAAAAAATTGGAGGAATATATCTTTCACCGATTAATCACATGATATCGAAACCCCTCGTCTTAGAACTAGATTTCAATGAAATCTGAAGACAGCTATCAGAAATAGGCTGAGGTTCCGGTTAGATTCCACGGTAAAAAGCGCCAGACATCCGTCAGATAAAGCAGGGCTGTCCCTCTGTCCTTATCTCACAAAAAGTGCAGTCATATATCGCAGACTTCACTTTCAAATCACCGAACAAAAAAAAATCTTATTTCGTTCATCAATTAAAACAATGAATGCACACTAACAGATTTGTTTCCATCAAACAGTGCCTAGAGGTCGCTAATTTCTCTCACATTGCATCACTGAGTTCACACAGCAACCATTCTTAATCCGTGAATAAATGATGGAGTGTGTAGCGGGGTATTCCTCTCTCCAGATTTACCGGGGCACCTGTTATTTAAAACATTTGGTGTAGCAAAGCCACTTCTCAACATAGGAATGTCGGGTCCACAATGTCAAGAGCTCTCCACTTCCCTCAAGTACCAACGGATTAATGTAACTACTCTCAAATTTTGTATCATTTTACATATTCATCATCTGTACCGCGGAGAGATTACGTTTTGTAGAATTCACAGAGAAGTCGAGACTCTATCAGCTCTACACATCACACGCGCTAACTTTAGCAGAAAAGTTTTATTTCGTTTTCGCTGCCCTGGGTTTGCGTTCATGCACTTTATAATAATTAAAAACACAGGGATAATTATCAGTTTTTGTTCAAACATTAGATCATATTTATGTCATTTGGCACTGATGCCAACTATACGCACTCTACATGTAGACCCACCATTATAGTACGGGTTGCGAGAATTTCGGGTATAATATCAATATCAACATTTATGAAACATCATCGTTCCAACCCCCAATCCTATATAGGCTTAAAATTATAAATTCGAAAAAATATTGATAATTACTGAAATGCCCAGCCATCTAGAAAAAAGCATTTGCAACATGCATCTCGATCAATCAAGGATCTACAATACACAGACTATTTCATACAATTATCTGTTAAACCTGCGAATTATTTGCTTTTAATTAAAATAAATTGACTATAAAAATACACTTTATAATTTTTTTCATGAATTTTTATGCATTTTTTTCATGAAAAGGGTTAAGACATAATTTCCACCAATGATTTGTTTTACGTTTACAGTAACATTTTTATACACGTCTGTAAATCACTAACCACAATAATATCAAATCTATAAATTTATCATGAATACGGATAAAAGATAGCATTCTTTTTTTTTTTAACAAAGACATACTTAAATATTCGGGGGAAAAGGTTCATCTGCTTAAACTACATGTAGGTATTTTAAAAGGAGAGAATCAATACTGCATTTCTAATTGTTAATGGAGAGAAGTGGGTTATCGCTCTTTACACAGACACAGGAATCCCCCTTCTCTCCAAAAGATCATCGAATTCCAAATCTATTTGGTGATATTTTAGTTCATGCCCGTTTTAAGAAAGTATATCTTATTTCTTAATCCTTTATTCTTTGTATCGTTTGTTTCTTTACCTCAGAATATGCATACAACTTTTGTTATTCTCAAAGTTAGTTCTTCCCTTTTTTAATGATCGTCCAATAAAATAATCATTTTATTTTTGCTCAAAAAAATTTCACAGACGTTTCGTAAATTACATTTGTAGCCCTATTATTAAGTGTATGTTAAGCCACTTGCAAGTCGAGCTTCTTCAGACGAGTGCTCTACATGTATATATTCAGTAGTCACTTTATAGGACTGATTAGCGCGGATCCATATTTTTTTCAGAAAGTGTGTCCATGGGATAATTGTGTTGTCCGAGGCCTATTTTCGGTAAATTTACTATGTAAATTCAATAAGTTTGAGTTTTCAAGGGAGGGGCTCCGGACTCCCTCCCTCCTCTCCCCCCATTCGCGCATGATTTATATTCGGTGTTTTTCCAACAATGGTTTTAAATCAAAGCGTGCGATTTCTACGTAAAATTTGGACAGATTGTATAGCACAGATTTCAAGGCCATATAGCATCTTTCATTAATGTATTTGACACATAGTTAAATAAAAGGGTCATTGTATCTTACACCTTTTCTTCTCTATTTATTTCTGGGCGTTTTAAGCAGTTCTCTAAATATTGACCCACACGCCAACCCCCCAGTCCACGATTTAGAGCTGTGCTCTCTGGCAGGCATACATGGTAGGGGACTTTCTATAGAAGCTTTTAATTTTTCAGGTATACGTCCATTAAAATCTCACCCTGAAAGAATAAGTCAATTAGCGGCTGGAGGTTCGGAGTAGTGCGTTTTCGTCCACAATGACTTTGGTCTGACGGTGGGTGTTGATATTCGCAGTTGTTTTTACACTATCCATAAGACACGGTCATCATGAGTATTTTAGCGCCTTACTATACAGCTGTCAGTGGGTCGGCAGCAATGAGAATCATCGTTGTTTTTACACTTGATGTTTGAGAAAATAAGCACATCTATTTGTCTTTGTTTATCTCTCGCAAATAAATACTGAATGCGCACAAAAGGTCATTATTTTTTATTGAATGAAATGTTTTTTTAGAAATCAGTAAAAATATTGCCCTTTACAAAAATTTAGATTATTGGGAATCAAAATTTGCACATGACAAAATTTTGATTCCCAATAATCTAAATTTTTGTAAAGGACAATATTCTTGGAAAATAACTCAATATTTTAAACCAATGTCTGTTATGCTTTATAATATAATGAATTTCTAGTCGTTTTCATTAATTAGTTTTATTTTCTAATTTTGAAATCTTTCTTAGTAAAGCTACAACCCCTTTATATTTTCTTTTCCTTCCTTCTGTTGTTCAATATGACATGTATAAATCAGTATAAAAATATAAGATGTGGACAGTGCACAAATATGATTTTACTATCTGCAACATTTCAGAGAGAGAGAGATTGAGAGAGAGAGAGAGAGATTGCTGTGTCCATTTATAAACAAATGGATATAAAATACACATACAAGCATGCACATATATTTAAATAGTGCATAGCTGTTGGGAAATAATTTACATTTTCAGCGAGGTACAATAAAATGCAGGTTATGAGGGTAGCGATCATTGCAGAAAAAAATTACATAATCTTCTACTAAAGGCCTATCGCGGGTTACGTATTTCTTCATAGAGGCTCGGTTGTCGGATAGTGGAGTTCTTTACCATTTCGGCATGATCTTATGTGTATTTCTGTGTATTACAATGAAAACATACTCTGAAAAACCCTGTTTTAATCATGTAAAAAAAAAGTGCATTCAATGTACATGTAGATTTAAAAAAAATTACTTATTTTAAACTTTTTAAACATAATGAAAACAGGGGTTTTTCGATGAATGTTTTATTGCAATACACAGAAATACACATTGGAATACCAATTTTAATCATCGGTGTGGCAACGCACTTTGAATTGCACACTTTGAAAAAAATATTTCAAAGTGCGTTAAATTTGGACCAAGTTAACCCACTTTGAAAAATGTTTTCAAAGTGCGTTAAGATGGTACATCAACATTTTTTAGTATCGACACTTTTAACGCACTTTGAAAAAATATGTATAAATCACAAATTCTGGAATCGAATTTCTTTGTTGATAGTATGATGATTTGTTTACTTTGGTGAATCTATAATTTACCGTATTTGAGAACGGGGATGGGGGTGGGGTAAGGGTTAACCAAAGATACCGGTCAATCAGCAGTGCATCATTTACTTGATTACAGGAAGAAGGACCCCTGACCCTCATTTTTTTCTTCCAAAACATATGATATTCAGCAACTTAAAAGCTTAAGAGCGGAAAAAGAAATATGCTCTGTTGTAAATTAAGTACATGGAGTGATATTAATATTGAAAAAACGAGCTGGTCAAACAATAATATCTCTATTAGTATGTTAGAGAATCTATAAGAGTTTCAACATTCTGTTTTTCTTTTCTAATCAAATAAATCACTTCAAAAAATCACATCAACAAACATTAGATTATTATAAACTTAAAATGAGCATCAGGATGTTTTTTTTCTCGCACTGATATTTTAAAACATCATATTCTTTTTTATAAACATAACTAACGTATCCTTTTATCACATTATGTTTGTTTAAGAAGCACATGCAATAAGCCAGTTGAAATAATATGTTATACATTGATCTCTATTATCAATATATACGAATCATATTCGTTCTTGCATAGCTCAATATTCCAGATAAGAAGTTAATTTGCAGCATACTCAAAATAGTAAAATGCAGTTGCTAAGCTATGGAGTTTGTGTCATATTTGGATAATTCAAATCTCCCGAATTATTTTTTTGTGTGTAAATTGTCGATATTGTCTTATGAGAAAAAAAAAATCTCATATAGAAACTGTTTATCAAGTTAGCTGAGCATGCAATGGGTTAAATTCTTGTTTAAATTAAGCTACACAAGGTTAAAACAATCATTTATTGTATATAAAAATATGAATTATTTTTACTAAACCCTGAACAATTTTTTTTTTCAAAGTGCGTTGATATCGACGATATCATCGCACTTTTAAAAAAAAATATATTTTTTTAAACTTTACTTCTTACATTGAAATTTTGGTGAATCATTCAAACTGCAAAACAAAAAACATTCTGTGCATAAAAATCAAACTACTCTGCAATACAATGAGGAGTCCGTGGAGCACACGGGCAGTGTCCGAGACTTGTGTTGAGATGTCCGATAGTCCGCTGTTCTTTGTGTGAATGTGTTAAGGCGTACATAGGGCGTGGGTGCACTCCGGGGCGAGTTCTTGTCAATGATGCAACGTGGCACTGACCAGACAGGCTTTGGCTTCAGGTGACGGCGCCACCCCGTTCAATAAATACGTCATCCTTGCTGCAGTGGAGAGATGGAATTTTGTTTATCTTTCTGGCCTTAGATTCATTGATATACCTGTATTTATTGCCTGCACTCAGATTGAGAATGATTATGTTTACATAAGATGTTTACATATGATCAGTTTGTTTAATGTTTGTTTGAGGATGTCCACTAATAGCAATATTTAGAGGGTTTAGAATTCAATAAACAAATGTGAAATATTAAGAACTCAATGCACCTATTGTGTATCACAAATCAGAGAAGAAGGGTGCACAACACAATCTACGCTTAGTGATACAAATATTATCGATGGGGGTCCAAATATTGATGTCCCCGCTTTTGCGACAGGTAACGGAAGATGGCCATTGCCCCCGGCCTTTGGTGAGACGTGGGAACCGCAACAGGTCTAGTGAAGCCGAAAATGACCAACTCTCTCCAATTGTGTGTTGATCTTTGTCAATTAGTAAATCCTTCCGTTTAATTCCTTATGCAAATAAATTGAGAGTTATTATCTGCTTAAAAGGCTGGTCCTCTATATGTTGTAATTTGGAAGTAACAAAGGGCCAAATGAACACTTCGTATTGGACGCCGGGGCCTCTTGCAGGTGTGAGAGAACAGTTTTGGAAAAGTCTGATTGAATCCAAACATATGACATCATCACGGCAAAAACCTGGCTTTTCAGGAACGTTCAATTTCAAAGAGTGATAAATTTCCCAGGCCATGGAATGGCTACATGTTTTGAATTTCATCATTGACATTTTCTGCAATTTCTTTACAAAATAATAATTAAATCATTATCTGTAAAGGGTTAAGCGTTGATGAGTCACTTTGAGAATCAAGGACCAATGGACCGGCTATTCCAATATAGTCAACCAACTAATTCTTAAAAAAAAAAAAGAGGCACAATTTTTAAATAATAAGACTCTTAATATTTTGTTGTTTTCAATTTTAAATAAAATTTCTATTTTCAGCACTAACACACAGCGCTTTTATTTTCATATGTAATAAAAAAGCAATCGGCAGAGCCTTTTTTTCTTCAAATATTCTATACTGTTCCTAGTATCTGAACCATTAGTGATTCTATTCCATGAATGGAATTTGAATTGGAAATATTATTGCATTTTCAGTGTCAAGTTTTTATGTTATTATCCAGATATTATATTGCTTGTCTCGTGCAATTGTAATGATTTAATTTTCCATATAAAAAAATGCGAGGATTTTAAAAAATAGAATATGTTAGGAGCAACTTGATACTCAAAATTTTAGTGCCGACAGTGCAATTCTTTCATACGCGTATATTAATTCCAAACCTTGGAAATAAGTTATAATAAGAGAAAAATAAAAGACTGATTCTTGTCAGTAAGGGTTCAATCTTTCCGGGGGCCAATTTTGACATGTGTTTTGTAGTGCATGGTACAAAGGGGATTAATTCTGGTCGGTCTTTGAACATCGATTGCCGATTTGTCGCTAAATAGTCCTTCTCAATCCGCAGTCAAAATATTGTTGCAAGCATTAAGACTAACTGGTCCAAACCCATTAGCGGGAGGGACATTCCGTTTCAATGTCGAGTGGAAATCGAAGTACATGAATTGACGTTGTAAAAACATATTACGGACAATGAGTATAGATGATGCGGTGCTTTGTGGTCCATTGTGTGCGCGCCGGTAAATCTTGTACCAGGATTAAATATGGGCTAAATTACTTTTAATTAAATCCTGCTTGAAATAAAATCGTCATTTTAATCATTTCTTAGCTTTGTGATATAAGGTACAACTCTGACGTATCTTTTTTACGCCTATATATACATGTATTTATAATATTGCAGTAATGAGTGCTAGACAAGTATTAGACTTTGTATTTACTTACAGTAGAAAATTTGATATTGGTATCAAAGTTATATTTACCCGATTTACAAGGCAAATCAAACACCATGGATACTGCAGACAGAAATTACAATGGATGGGGTAGTATCGAAAATATAATTTTAAACATATACGGCAATGAAATTTTTCATATTAAATAATAAGTAAAACACTAAAGTTTTCAAGTAATAGTATGCAGACGCACACATTTCTGAAATCGAGGCGCAATATACACAAAAACTTCATTGTAACAGTCAACGATCGAAAATGCGGGCGCATAACCCAACAATCGAAAATTTTTGCAACTGGGTTTTTTTTTCATATAATTTAGAACGATTCCAATATACAATTTAAAAATAGGTCAATAATTAAGACTTTAGATATTGATATTAAACATACAAAAATTTCAAAAACTATAATATATTTTGTAACATTTTTAAATCTCTTTGAAATAACAAAAAATGCAAATCGAGTTTTTCCGTATGGTTTTTAATCTATTGTTACATAATAGCGATGTACCGGAACTTTTCTCAAATGCTGGATGCAGTTTGGTTATTTCGTTGTCATTATTTAATAATCTACAAGTTCTAGTTCGTTTTCCGTTTTTATGCCCTGATGACGGGTAGGGGGTTTTTCTTACCTGTACAGAACACCAGAACAATTGAAGAGCAAATAGTTTATGACGTTAAAAAATACATATTTTGTAATCAATATTCTGATCAAAATCGATTATTTGGGTGGTTGAGATAATTAAATTTACCAAATTCCAGTGTTTTTCTCGCGGAACACAAAATTTGATGTATTAGTTTACCTAGTATACCATTTCTAAGATACAATGCATATTTACCCCCCCCCCTTCCAAAAAAATAATAATAAAAAACTAATCAAACAACTTTTAGATCACCAATATAATATATGTCTTCCCCAAATGTCTCAAAAAATGTTTGAAACTTTTATTCTTATTCTATAAGAAACGCAACGACCTTTTGTCGAAAATAAAATGGACAAATCAACTTTGTTAATTAAGGTATCTCCTTTTTGATTCATAAGATGATATATTATCAAATAAGATAGGTCGAGGTTGGTTTTGAATCAACTGTCAGAAAATTAGTTTATATTTGCTCTTCTATCATGAGTATGTTACGCGAAAGATAGATGGTCATTTTTTTTTTTCAATAAAAACTGGCCAATTCATATCCGGTATTGAAAAAGAGATTATCTCGATTAAATGTGGACAAACCAAAAAGACTTGAGATTCCAGCGAACACCTGGACTATCCAAAGAAAACGCGTTACTTAATATTTAATTGACCTATTGTCCACGTCAAGGCTGATGGCAATCGAGCAGTTCTATCTCTCGAAAGTGCTACCAATTGGTCAGCAACAAACCAAGTCATTATTTTTCTAAGTGTTTATTCCAGTACAGCGAGAAATACCTCTTTAAACCAACATATTTCTGATTAATGGTGAAAATATTTTAACATGGATACATAAAGGCTATGATCACTCACTCTAAATCTTTGAGGAGAAGTGGTTTGGTCAGGACACTTCTGCGATAATGCAAATTTTAAAATCAAACATATAATCGTAAGCCTCTGTTAGTCTTTCGGATTGCTCCGTGATGCTGCCATGAGCAGGAGAGTCCTTCCTGTATAACGTCGACTTTTAATTACGAACTAGAACTGTTTGTAGAGGTGCCCGATGATAGGAATTGAACACCTGGGGCACAATACACAGAATACCTCAGGAATGGCCGGACAATTGAGTACAGCTATACTGTCTGTTTGGTTGGTTTGTTAAAATGGCGAGATTAATCAGAGAATAAACAAAACGCCAATCTGTCTCTTGTCGTACTGCATTGGTTACTGTAATAGGTATTTTCGTGTAACGAACTTATGTAAGGAAGTTTTAGACTTACATGTATAGGAAGTGAACCACTAGTTACCCAGTAAATGAAATTCTGTCATTGCAAATGCATTGGAACGGGCATATGTACATGTATATATACGATTGTTTGTTGCTCGCAATACACGATTTCCATGACCCTCAGCTTCCAGTACCAAGGAACCTATGAATTTTACAATTGACTTTTACAAGATATTTTAAAAGAACGCTAAAGTTACTTTTGGTTGTTTATGAATATGTGACCCCCCCCCCCCCCCAAAAAAAAAATAAATAAATAAAATAATGATAGTATAGATATAAATAAAAATGTTTAGTTCCTTTTTTAATGAGAAAAAATCGTTGAATTTCTCACAGTCACATCTGAAAAAAGAAAAGGAATTAATTTTGTTTTTTAATAATTATTTTCGCTATATAATTGATATATTTCACATTATTATAGCACTGCTAATCCTCATTATAAAAGCAGCGGTCTTTTTAATGTTAACATTTGCATACCTATCTACAGATTATGACTCCACTACCGCCGACAAACGACAATAAACAATGCAATATATAGTGTGGGATTACATTATTTAACAAAAAATGAAAGAAAGAGTGAATGTTTATTCAGATTCGAATAAACGGTTTAGGGACCTTAAGATCGAGTTTCACTCCATTAATCGATGCTTAATTAGATTAATTACACTTAACGGTTTTACAGGTGACTAAATGCTGGCGGACTCTTTGATCTTGGTCTATCCAATAAAGAGGCGGGCTGATCCGCCGTTGTTTTCTTTTCTAATACTATTAAAGCATAATTGATATCTTATAAGAAATGTCTGAAACTTTATCCACAATCAAGGTATATCAACTAATGATTATTATTAGTAGTTGTACCTGATTAACGACAGTGAAATCCGTACAAGAATTTTAGGATTTAAGACATTCTGTGTAGATCATTCTGATTTCATTAAAAATATATATATTTTTTTTTTCGTATTTTTTGTTCAAGTGACATAGCCATAAAATGACTCAACATACCCGTAATCCCTAAAATTGTCTGATGGTGGGAGAAGATTTGTTTCCTTGTGGCTGCCTGTCAAATTTCACATCTAGCTGCCTTTTTTAATTCGTCTGCCCCGGGGCCGCGTATTGCAAGTAACGCTCGGAAAAATCGCAAAACAGATATTTGAAATCTTTTGGTAACCTGTCAATCTTTGGAAATGATCAGGTGTAGATAACAAAAGACATCATGTAAGTGTTCATTATCCTCGTCAGATGTCATCGTGGCCCGGAATGGTGACCACGCTGACATCTTGTTACGGCTGACATCTTGTTCATCGGTGGCGAAATTCTTCAGTTAAAAATATTCTTGTTTTGTGTGCATGATACTTTTATTTAGTTTTTGAAAAATGCGATAAATTGATAGTTTAATGAGAATTTTAGAGAAAAAATATATACATATATTGGGTACTTTCCGAATAGTATACAATTTCTATAAAACACAATATGCACATGTATCTACAGAGTCCAAGGTCCAAAGAAAGGCCGCAGGTTCAAAATATCAATTGGGAAATACCGATCTTTGCCTTAGCTAAGATTTTTTTTAAAATTATACTTTTGACATACTTATGTATTTCACACATGAACTTACATAACTCTTACAAGAAATAAATAATTAAAAACAACCAAATCATGAGAGAAAGGAAACGAACGAATGCAAAAGTAGTAGATTATCTGTCTTTCTGTGAAAATAAAGTCAAGAAAATAAACTTCAATAATCGTTAACACAAATAAACACCAACATTCTAATCCCATTATGTATGGTTTTTGTAGGGCTGTTGGGGGAGATAATCCCGTTACGTAGGAACTGCCGTTCTCTTTGAACGGAGCCGACCTTATGAACAAACCAACGGAATCCCACCACCAAATCCCCTCAACAACTTCTCTCAATATTGATGCAGTCTTTAAGACGGTTGTTTCTTGACTAATTCTACTATTGGTTATATAATCTGTGTTGTTAGAAGTGAATGTGATTACGTAGTCTTAATTACTAAAACAAACAAGTAATCAGGGTTCAGAAAACTTAATTTATTTAACTTTAACATTATTCGATTTATCCAATCTCAATATATATAAAATTTACCCGTTAATACTAAATTTTAACAAGCTGGGTTTTTTTTTTGGTCCAAAATATAGCAGTTATCAGAATTGTTTTTAGTAGATGTATAGTTTAGTTTATCAGTTATCTTTATTTAAAGCAATATGAGCTGTATTTTTTTTTTATTTTGCTGCAAAAACCTGCTAGTACGATAAGTCTGCATGTTACTTTAACTTTTATGATGAATAGGATTTGAAAACATCATTAATTTTTGTCAAAAGAAAGATTTCTCTTCTAAGGAATATATAGAAGATCATTTTTTGTACAGGACGACAATAATTCAATATTGCTCCAATTAAGGTACTTGACGGCTTTTCTACAAAAATATGGCTTACTAAAATTTAAAGACCATGATATTTTTGTCATTTTAGTAGAAAATAGCATTTTAACAAATCAGAATGAAAATTGCCGCTAATATTGCTTTAACAAGCATAGTTCTTGTCCTTTATATATATACTGATATAGTTCTTGAATCTTTGGACCTCTAAGCATTTGGATATTTTCATAATATCAATAGTCACTTGTTTCATTACATGTTATCAATTTCTACCCCTTACAAACCGCTAGATTTCGTCCACCAACTTATGATCAGTAGAAAAAAAAATCAAGAGAAGATATTATGTTTGAATATTGTATATCAGAAAAGTTAATTAAAGATATTTTCGAAAGTATGCATGCAGAAATTTACAAATCATATAAACTGACTATCTTGCAGGTCAAAAGAGCCGGGTGCAAATTATTAGTTTTCATATAAAATGCATTGCGAATGTCATATATATATATGCACAATGTCAATATAATTTATCATAGAAAAAATCGAAATGTTTTAAAACCTCATGTTTGCCTAAGTAATGAATGTAAATATGATATGAATATATATGACACAGATATTTTTAGACAAAACAAAACTTTTATGGCTCGGTTTGGGTACACATTAAAATGAACTTTACATGTAGACAAAATTATGTACGTTTTCAATATTAAAATGAGATAAAGGAGAGAAGTGAGCAAAATTAACTGTTGACAAAGTAATGTAACTTTTATCTATAATAATTACAACAATTTTTAGATGAAATCTTATGATCTGTTTGGGACAATGTTTATGATAATAAAGATATTTTATGGCAAGAGTGTTCTTGTAGCTTCCATGTCGGAAAATTTTCCATACATTTGTTTACAGACATTTTAATATAGTAGCCGATCCAGATTATATTTTATTATCGAATAAAAACCTAAGGGATATTCCTCTTTTGCTAAGTTATCGAATATTTATTTGATTGTATTAGAATTAACATGAAGATTTATTTGCGTAAAAATAATGCATTAAATCAAGTGTTCCACTTATAATTTATTGTAGAAAATTCGAGTTAAATTCGGACGAGTAAAGTCTGTCGTGTATGTGGTGAATATTGCAGATAAAGATACATGTATAAGTATAGGACTGGAAATCAAAATTCCTCATGTAAAAATCGTGAATGAATGGAATATAGCTTTGAGTTGAGAATTTATAAAGTGGGATGAGATTTTAATAACATTGGTTTAATTTTTCGTTTATTATTGCTTGTGACTACAAAAACACGCGCCAAACGACAAATACTCACGTCCAAATAATGACACTTAACAAAAACATTTCGGTCAAAATTACTAGTCTTAAACATATATTGAAATAAAAACATTAAACATTGAATCTGTTGTTTGCAAACATTTGTATTTCTTGTCATGTATTTTCTCAGCAATTTTCCTTCTTAGTTGCTTCTGTAATCAGTATGCAAACAGTTTAGATCTGGTGGGAGGAGTTAAATCTACTCTTCCTTTCAAAAACAAATTAGTGATTTCACGGAGGGTTGGTTTTCATGTCCTTTTCGTATCCAGGGGCGATTTTTCATTCAACTTTCACTGACCGTTAATCTCTTTACAAAGCACTAGTTAAAGTCAATTAGCTTATAAAAACACGATTGTGGACCAAAACTGACCAATCAGAGCGCGTTCTCGGACCGGCCTTTATATTCTCGGAATACTAAAAACAGACATGTTCGGCGATAAATCATAGGTTTACGGTAACCTTTCCAGAGAAAACATTGACTTTTCGAATTCTCATATCACAAGTAAAATATTTTCCAACGGAGAGATAATATTAATTTTGATTGAAGCCTGACTTGACGAATACTATGATAGAGAACAACGGTGCAGTTCTAGGCGGCCACGACATGGAGGATAAATCATCGTGTATGATGGCCTCAGCCTCCCACCTGATGCCCACACCCCCGGGGATGTACGGAGCCATGCCGCCCCACAGCATGGCCGAGGACGACCAGGCCAACAGAAACCTAAAGTCTGACCACAGCGACTCGGACATCCCGGACGACGTCAACTCCCCGGAGTCGGACATGGACGAGTATGACATGAAATACTCCGGAACCTCCACGCTTTCTCAGCAGAAGAGGAGATTTGCCGATGTCAAACCGCCGTATTCCTACATCGCTCTAATTACAATGTCCATTGAAAGTTCAACCTCTGGAATGATGACGCTCAATGAGATCTACGCTTTTATCATGAACCGTTTTCCTTACTTCAAAGACAACCAACAGCGGTGGCAGAACTCCATTCGTCACAACCTTTCCTTGAATGACTGTTTTGTGAAAATTCCAAGAGCTCCAGGTCGACCAGGGAAAGGAAATTACTGGGCCCTCCACCCCGGCTGTGGTGACATGTTTGGCAATGGAAGCTTTCTCAGACGAGCAAAGAGATTCAAGATTCAGCGTCAAAAGCGCGAGGACCCGGCTCATGTTCAACATGTGAACTCTTACGGACACTTCAGTCTCTATGGCTCTCCCTCCGGTTATAAGCCCTACCCTCCGTTCAACTCCATGGCTCTGTCTGCGTTTTCTCAGGGATTGCCACAACCACAGCAATACGGCTTGCCGTCCAAACCTGACTCGTGGAATACCTCTGCCCCCGGTGGATACAACCCTTACTACAACACGCCAGGTATGAACATGAACATGAACTCCACGCTAGGGTCGTCTCTGGGATCGTCCCTCGGTGGATCCTACCTCCCTGCCTCCCAGGTTCCGTCCGTCCCTCCGTCCACGGGCTCCCTAGCGGGCTACTCCTCCCTGCCCCCACCCTCCACCTACTGTGGATCGCAGTACACGGGTCTCCAGCGACTCCAGACCGCCCAGTGATTTTCGTCTCGAAACATTCATTTGTGATACTTTGTGATATCCATATAGTCATTTCAATGGAGAATGTTGTCTCAAACACTCAGATTTATTTTCGGTGAATATATTGAATGGTCTTTTTGTGTGTATTTTAGTGCTACATGTATGTTAATTAATTCATTTGTTAAAAAAAATATTTGTAAATATCAAAATGTACATAGCTAGAACAATGTGCACAGATATACGCAATCTGTTGTTATATACTGATGTAAATATGGTATGTGTATGAGTGTGTATGCTTGTTTGTGTGTAAAAAGCTGAAATGGAGACCGAGAATCTCAAGAATAGTGCAATAAAAATAGATTTTTGCAGAAATAAATCAACAAAAAACTATAATGATGTGTTTTCTTAATTTCTCTATTTGATCATATTTAACTCATCGCATCTTGATGGAATACCTAGTATGTTTAATATAACAAAGGAGAGGGGGGATGCATGTTCGAGGACGGCCATTTCGATCACTTCTCTTTGTATATTGCGTTAAATTCCTCAGATATTTTAATTTACGCAAGCCGTCATTGGTCGCCAATATTTCCACAAAAGAACACCAGAATACACCGATTTACAAATAATACACCCCCAATTCAATTTTAATCAATAATAAAAAAAATGTATTCATTATTCTTTCCGGTGTTGAAAGGGCAATCATTGGTGAATTATCGTGATTATATGGTGAATTCTTTCTTAATAACTTCATCAAAAGAAAACATTGACAGAAGCACAATCAGGACCAGGGCTGTATGTCCGGTGTTGGACGTTTTATTTGCTGGCCAAATAGACAGAAATAGTGGAATGTTTACCCTACCCGAGATACAAAAATGGCACTCAACAGGTGCCAACCAGCGAGAGAAGCGTGGGCCCTCCATGTACCCGGAACTTACTTTTACATATATCATAAAAAATCTCATCGACCACCCCCCCCCCCCCCCCGATTTTTTTTTTTAAATTCGCATTTTTTTAAAACTGTGATTTATTTTAGTGTAATAATTTACAAACAAAACGCAGTACACTCACTCTTGGTTAGTATCATTAGTGTATAAAAAAATCGGATCTGATGGACGGGTGCATAGTATATATGTACTATTTTATTACTGTTAGAGTACCTGATTTACCATTGCTGACTTTATAGATTCAATATTGGCAAATCGTAAACGATCTCTCTTCCCAGTGGTAAAAATATTGATAGACGACCATACAGAAAGACTGTTCTCCATAAAAATTAGACACAGATTTGTAGCAGTAATATAATCGGTAAAGAAAGAGCAGTTTCAAGCAGACAGTGGCGTGTTTTTCCACAGCCTTTGTCACATTTCTACTGTTTTCCCAGTTCCTACGGCCATTCTTTAAGTCTTTCACTGGATATTTTCCAAAGCTTTGACTAAAAACCCCCATGCAGGACTTCATTATGGAATTAAAAATAAAAGATAAAACCATTCCTGTGTCAACAAAATTAAGCATGTAAGTCCCCCTATAAATATTTTATCAAGAGATCGCACTTGAATTCTTTTAAGGCATTTCAGAAAGTGGTGAGTGTCTTAATGTTCTGCAATAGTAATTGAAGTTATAAATTCCGAGACGGATTCTGTTCTGTGTGAAGTGAAAAGGTTCCCTCGCCGCGATCTATGGCGTGCAAATTCCACCCGATATTATTAGTGGATCGAAATTTTACAACAAAAAAATTTATATAAAACCTCCTGGAAAAAAAAATATATATGTATCTTGTTTACATTTTTGATGGACAAAAAAAATCACTAAATAAATATTTTTGTGCCAGTAGATAATTAGATCAATAATACGTAATTTGTAGGTAGTTAATCTGTTAATCTGCTGTCGTTGTCTTTCAGTATGTCAGCACAGATTAGATCACAGATCTCCCTGCCCCGCCCGCGGGCACCCTGTCAAGGCATCACCAAAGTTAATTAAAAAATATTTTCGCTCTTTTTTTTTTTTAAACAAAAACATTTGGAATGTTAATCTTAAATGCCGCAATATATACATGTATATATATACAACACTCTAGCTCATCTAAAAAAAATTAAAATTATTCAAATAATAGGACGTATATACATGTTTTAGAATTATCGAATGACGAAAAAAGAAAAGAAAAAGAAAAAAAAAGAAAATTGAAATTTCAAACGGCTTTTATATGGTGTAAATACAGATAACGCGATCAAATAAAATGTGTTATTAAACTATTTTTTTTTTTTTACGAAAAATAGATTATAAAGTCATGTTCAAAGTTTGATGACTATTTTTGTAAAAAAAAAAAATTGCATTGACACATAAAATTCGATAAAAATGTATCTACTCAAAACACATATTTGAGAAGGACACCCCGCCACAAATGAACTTTGGGCGTCTGGTGGTTTAGTTAAGCCTTCACACGACCGATACTCATGTGTCTTAAACAATAAAATGTTTTTTTTTGTTTCATGCGGGTATGAAGGTAGTGGCCAGAAATATGCAATATGTCTAGAAGTCCATAAATATGAACTTTTTTCTGCAATGTTTTCTACTCTCAATGCTCGAATGAAGCACCAAAGAAAATTTTTCATCATTTATATTTACCTTTAAATCATTTAATAAATTATCCAAATTTTTTTTTTTTTACATTTACCTATAAATCATTCAATCAATTATTTATAAAAAGTTTTTTTTTTTTTAAAGTATACGTAAATTATTATTGTCGATTAAAACGTTATACAGAAGAAACATCTATGTATTGTATTGTTTATTACCAAGAACCATACGATTCATAGGTTTATCATATATACATAAGTAAAGTATACGAACACATGTAGACATTTTTTTTAAAACATAACAATCTTAGACTAGTCTGCGGGTGCACATAGTAGCGTACATAGCAGCGTGCAAAAGTAAACAGGATAATGAAGAGTATATTCTCAAAACAAAAACAATAGTTATACTTTCATCATTGACCATTTATAAAGGTATTTGCCCAAATTACACAACTCTTTGATATCCTTTGTTGAGAGTAAGTGAATGAGTTTAAAGACAGAATGCTTTTCATAATGATATTTTGTTTTTGCATACATCTTTCTTATTTCTTTATAAAATGGACAGATTAAAATAAAATGGAATTCATCTTCAATCTGTGATAGTGAACATAGTTTACAAAAGTTTGCCATGATAACTAGTCTACTTGAAAGTCCGTTCTAGTCGTCCATGTATTTCGTGCTTTTGATTGTTTGGGCATGGTGCAGTTATTGTCGCAACTGGGAATATTTTCAATTTTTGCATTATCCTATTAAATGTCAACCCTCACTGAACAGTTGAACAGTTTATTTTATCTCTTTGGTTGTAATTTACAACATCGAGAATATTACAAACATATACACAATATATACTTTATGCGTGAGTAGAGAAAAAAATAAATAAACAATTATAATGGTTCACTTGCATATTTAAGGAATAAGAAATCATTCCTCGTGTATTATGGGGTGATCAAATACGGTCGGGATCATCAAATCTAATAAAGCTCGAAGGGCTGTGATTTGAACATGTATGACCGTATTTAATCACCTCAAAACATTAAAATTTCAATTCAATTCATTTATGCTCTCAAAACCACGTAAACGATACAAGAGGTACTACATAAAATGTGTATAACATATTTACATATATACAAACAGAGAATGGTTCCTTATTACTTATATTGATATAATTCCCCCCCCCCCCCCCTATTGTTCAATTTAATATTAAATTATTGACATTTTTACGTTTTTTTTTTCAATTCGTATAATTATGCAAACCCCGTCATGTACCCCAACCGCGGCACTGATTTAAACTTTATTTCTTATCATGGTTTATGTGAAAAGAAAAGAAAAATACTTGGTGGAGTCGATCCAGCGACCGCAAAATCAAAAAGACCTCCGCATTTACACTAGGCCACGCATACAACACATTTAAAGTTGTTCAAATGCTCAAATATCAGATTTTTTTTATCGCATGCTAATTATTCCCTAACAAAACCCGACTCCTTTAGCCTACAATTGTTGTGTAATTTGCGTTTCTTTACATAGGTTAACAAAATATGTGATGTCTAGTAGATATAAAACTATCTTTATCGAATGACTATAGTTTACGATTCGTTAACTACATTTTTTTTTATCTGTGAAACCATATTTAACGGTTGTAAACTATAGTTTACGAATACTAATCTAAGTTTGTCTGCATAAAATTTAATAGACTATGCTGATAAATATAGATTCACATCTTTAAACTATAATTTACATTCGTTAACTATTACAGTTAAGAGTTGTTATCATAACTCCACAATCGTTAAACTATCTTTATCAAATTATGTTTTGCAATCGGAAATGGTTGTTTTCGGTGTTTATTATAATTTTATAGTTTTACACTAAACACTGATGATCGCGTTAACTATGGTTTACAGATGTGAAATATAGATTAACGTCGTTAACTATAGTTTTCTATCCGGAAAGTATAGTTTACAACCGGTAAACCTAGTCTATCGACTGTGAAACTATGTTAAGCTCATTTTTGTCAATTTTGCATGCCATAGCCTCTTTCAGATAAAAGATTGGGAGGTAAAATATTTTGTTGGAAGAGAGATAACTCTTATTAACAAGTCCTGACCTGTTCTTCAATGATTTAACGCACTTTGAGATTCTGTGTGTGCGTTGCCACACTACTCTGTACAATCACCATTTACGTCATTACTCATACTGAGATATGTTATGCTCAGCCACAAATCGCATCTCACTATTTCTTGTCCATTTTTTTTTAAAAAGTTTACTGCTTTGCTATCTGTGCGAGTCTGTATACCTGTAGATTGGAGCACTGCGATTAAGATCATAGAGGTTCATGCATGGCTCATGCTAGATGTCAACTGCTAATATTGTTCAGAACATTTTCTAGTTCCTTGAAAAACATTGTTTAAGTTCATAATGTCTAATTTTATTTTATTGATGTCAGATAATATAAGCATTAATTATTCTGTGATTAATAGAAACTTTAAACATGAAAATGAATATAAAAAAAAAACAACAACAAAAAACAAAACTAAAACCAGAAAAGTTACTTTCAAATATGATTGAAGTAACTTAAATATACATCTGTACTAAGAAATAGCTATCCGACAATGTAACCAACTTTTCACAAGAAGAAATGCAAACTTTTTCTAACTTTTAATGATTAATTATAAAGAAATTATCCTTTTTTTATTTCAATTCACAAAATCAAATAAATTGGAATATAATAATAACTAGAGCAAAGCTCGTTGCAAAGCAACGAGTGGGTCTTCCGTTAATGTCAAGAGAAAAGCTAGAAGTATCTGTAAGAAGCAGAGTTCTTAAGCCAAGAACAAGAGTAACTAAAACAATTTAGTATGAAATCGAATAATTCTTGGTACGACTTAACAAAAACTTTTTCGATTTCAAGAATATCTTAACAAAATAAACCCGAATGTGTTCATGTACGACTTGACACGATTATTTTTGGTACGAATTAATTTTTCATTTAACTTCACGCTTTTTTTAAAATCAAGAACGCGGAATCAAAATGTCCGGAAAAATCAAATTTTAAACCCGAACTTCTCTGTAGTGCATGGTCCGATTTGAAAACGAATTTCAGTGTTAGATTAAGCTTACAAAGTTCTTTGTTTTTGCTAAATGAAAAATACAAATTATCGCTTAGAAAAAAGTTATCATAAAAAGACTTACTAGCCCTTTTAGCCCCTAATTTTAGGGGCCAGCCCTTTTTTCTTTATATCAAATAAAGGTCTCGCAAATGTAAACATATTTTGTTCACATGTATTCACGAATTGTTAAACGTTTTCGAAATATCTGAACAGCTGTGTTTTAGGGGCCGACCCTTTAACTCCTTATCGGGGCGACCAACACAAATTTTTTAGTTGCCATATTGTTATGAACATTATTCTTAACATTTTGTGTTATACATTGCTTTTAAAAATATTTCTCCTTTTTCAGATAATAATAGTCAAAGTTTTGAACTTCTGGCCCCTTGAAACCCCTAATTACGTAATATATGACTTTGCTATGGTACTGTAAAGATAAACAGCTGTACAGTGAACATTTTTGCTTCTATAATTAATAACAAATTTTTGTTCAGTAAAGAGTTATTGTAAGACGATTTTAGAGCCCTCTTGGCCCCTAATTTGAGGGACCAGCCCCTTTTTCTTGATATCAAATTAAAGGTCTTGCAAATATAAACATATTTTGTTCACCAGGTGTTCACAAAGAGTTAACCGTTCTCGAGATATCTGTACAAATGTGTTTAAGGGGCCGACCCTTAAACTCCTTAATGGGGCCATCAACAAAAAAATTTAAGGTGGCATATTGTACAGAACATTATTTTGAGCAACTTTTGTTCTACATTGCTTTTCAAAATGTTTCTCCGTTTTCCGATATAAATGATCAAAGTTTTGAACTGCTGGCCCCTTGAAACCCCTAATTACGTAATATATGACTTAGCCATGGTACTGTATAGATAAACGGTTGTACAATGAACATTTTTGCTTCTATGATTAATAACAAATTATTGTTCAGTAAAAAGTTATTGTTAGAAGACTTTAGAGCCCCCCTGGCCCCTAATTTGAGGGGCCAGCCCCTTTTCCTTGATATCAAATTAAAGGTCTTGCAAAAATAAACATCTTTTGTTTTACATTATTTAACAAAATATGTATACATCAAAAGATATTTCAGAAAATGTTCAAAAATTTCGTGGAAAAATTTGGTTCTTATTTTCAGGTTCAGGCGAGCTTCGAAGCCTTGCACAATTTTCATAAGTAAAGACAATGGGGTACATCTACATACATTTATCTACAATCCCTGAAAATTTCAGGCTTCTATCTTGATTAGTTTCGGAGAAGATGCGTGGACAAAATGACCCTTAAAAATTTACAAAATCGTCAGTTTCTGAAACCGGAAGTGACGTCATACGTTCAAATTTTAACAACCTCGAGTATTTACGATACCAAACAAGTTCTGAAAATTTCGTGGTAATCGGTTGAATAGTTTTTGAGATATAAGCCTCAAGAAAAGTCAGAGGAAGAATAATAATAATGAAAAAGAATCCGAAGAAAAACAATAGGGTCTTCCGTTGGAAACGGAAGACCCTAATAATAGTTTATTTCCAATTTTGGGCCCAGAGGGCATACAAGATTACAGATATTAGATAGAGATACATCATTGTATTGGGAATTTAAAATTTTTTAATTTTCCAGACCCTGTCCATACAACTTTGTTCAGCCATTCAGTTGCAAAATATTCAAAACTTTCTGGGGAAAAAATCAAAATCCAGAAGAAATAAAAGCAATGAATGATTTACAAATTAATGTGGAACAATTAGCTTTAATTTTTCACATCTAGACCATTTTCATCAGATTTATTCAATTTTAAGTACTTTTCAATTAGCACTTTTTGGGTATCGTGCATAAATGATGAAATATAGGGTCTTGCCAGCTTAAGCTCTGGACAATTACAAGTTTTGACACTTTGAAACTGTAGTCCTTTTTCATATACAGTGATTTTCTCTTTAGCAATGTCAAAAAAATTGCTTTTCAGCATTTTGAACTTTTCATTTAAACCACTACAAAAAAAACGGTAGTTAACTGTTAACCAACAAACTAGAATTGCACAGAAAGAAAATTCACAAGAAAATTCATTCTCAAAGAGGGGTACAGTAGAACTCTCTAGCAAAACATCATGTTCTGAATCATAAAGCATGATAAAAAGCTCTGAACGTCTTACTCCAATGCATGGGGTTAAAAAGTGCTCACGTTCTGGGTGTCTCTTTTTTTGGAGAAAAGAAAAAACTATAGTTTGTGCTGCGATCTGTGGATTTGTTTTCAATGAAGCCTCTAATTTTACTTCTAGGGGAGACTGTTCACTGGGGGTCTCTTCCAACGGTTCCACAGCCAAATCATCATTGATGATGATATCAATGTTCCCATGCCACACCTCTGCATTTCCTGAAACAAGTGATAATAAAGTTTTGACTTGATCGGTGCGAGATAGAACTGACAACATCAACCATGGTCTCACACATCTTGTGTTGAAAGCCTATTCTGAATATTCAAGCTTTAAACCAATATAACACATAAGAGATATTTCGATGTTTATGAATTAACATTCAGTGGGCAAGTTAATGAAGCTAATCTTAAGACCAAGATATGCCTAAGATTTATCTTAGGACACATCCTAGTCTCAAGATAGTTTCTGGAAGCCGTCCCAACTTACGAAACATCTTCAAAATCATCGTCTATACTTTAAGACATCACAACGGTTGTCTTATCCTTTATAAACTCAACAGAAAATATGTAGGTTGTGAACTACCACTTTTTAAAATAAAAGAAGAGGACACCAATATCTAGACCAAGGCAGAGTACTCTGAGATGTAAAATCACATCTACTTTACATGTACATACATTTGGATGTTATGAGAGGATAAAGCACTAATTGATGAATTGACTTAATATACCTACCTATACATTATTGCTTTAGTTTTATTTTTAGTCTTTAAAATAATACAAACAATACATAGATAAATTATTTACATGCACCAATTTAGAAATTTTTACCGGGGAAGTATTAAGTTGTAAGATCTTAAATTAAGATATGTCTAAGATAGCTTCAGTTTGTATCTTATGATGTCTTAAGAGTAGTAATATTTGTAAGATATGTCTTTAGTTATATCCTTGGATTTTAAGAAACTTTCATGAACAGATTTCCAAAGACTCCAAGATATCAAATATTAATGTACAATACTAGAAAAATTTGTTGAAATAGCTTGTTGGTAGAAGTAATTGTTACAGGATAAACAGTAAATGTCATATACAGTAAAGGGTCTTGAAATATAAACAATATTTGGGCTCAAGTCCAAAATATGAGAAGGGCAAGCCTCACCCTTTATTATGTTTTCTTACCTTTGCCTCAAATGCCACTTACATTTCAAGAAAGTGACCACATTTAATATAACAATGTAACAGGTGGTAAAAAGTCAAGTCTCAACTGGGATTTAAACCGTGCATCTCTGGTGTACCGTGCCAGTGCCCTTGCAGTTACAACTGAGCTTTTGAGTTTGATATCATTTCTCACCTATACTGGTATCCCCATACCATCCCGTCATTTCACAAGAATCTTTTCCACATACACAGCTATTCCCTCTGTGTTCATGACCATTATTGTCAATCAGATAGCAGGATGATGTTGCTAGTTTCCTAAACAGATGATTAACCACTAGTAATGTCAGCTCACGTTCTGAGAGGGATTGAAGTTCTAGAGGATCAGAAAGTTTGAGGCTTCCATCTGTTGTAAAAAAATAAATACATGAAATATGAAAGATTATTTAACTTTCCATGTCTAAAGAACACAAAACCTTTAAAGTTTCCAAGTGCACATGTATCAACAATTCTTGATATGGATACGTTTTGGTTCTTTATACTTTACTTCATAGTAGTAATTACAAATTAAACTTCACGGTTTTTTTTATCTAAATGCCAGCTACAACACATCGTCGGAGTTTTGCTTACCCCCATTTACAAAATCCATCAGTTTATTAAACACAAACAACATTTTTCTGTCATTTGGAGTCTTCTTACTCTCTACAAATTCCCTTAAAATCGATATGCCGTAGTGGAACACATCGCCAAATAAGAGGCGATCGTCGTAGGGCTCTGTATTACAAAATGCCTTAGAAAACGAAGAACTGAGCGACCCGTTACAACATTCAATTTTTAACGGAGTTAAAATAATATGCGACTTGTCTAAGTCTGTACAAATTTTCATCATGGCATAGAGCAAGTCCTTTTCTGTGTTTTCCTCTGACTTTCTTTTTTTCGGACTTGACGCCATTTTTAGCGGAATCAAGTCAAGTCGTACCCAACCCGACTCGCACCCAAACCATCTCGTACCCAAATATTTGAGTACGACTTCACTAGTCAACTCGTACCCACGGGGAAAAATATATTTATACTAAGAAAATAAAATACAATAGTTTTCATTCATATGTTATGTTTTTTGTTTATGTTTTATTTAACTTTAAATCACAGGGGCATCGTATCCGCTCTACACTCTATGACATATATATAATAATACACATGTGTATTATTATATATATGTCATAGAGTGTAGAGCGGATACGATGCCCCTGTGGTCGTATCCAATGCTACGACACTGAAACTGTAAGGTGACTGATGACATAGCTGTGCCATTCAGTCATTGGATAGGTAACAAACACATTACTGTAAGGTGACTGATGACGTAGCTTTGCCATTTAGTCATTGGATTGGCAGAAATATAACCGGCACGTTACTGTAAGGTGAAAGATGATATAAATAGCTATGCCACTCAGTCATTGAATAGGTAAATGACACGTTACTGTATGGCGACTGATGACATAGCAATGCCATTCAGTCATTGAATAGGTAACTGACACGTTACTGTAAGGTGAAATATAACATAGCTATGTCATTCAGTTATTGAATAGGTAAATGACACGTTACTGTAAGGTGAGTGATGACATGGCAATTCCATTCAGTCATTTGAATGGGTAACTGACACGTTACTGTTAGGTGATTGATGATATAGCTATGCCATTCAGTCATGGAATAGGTAACTGTAAGGTGACTGATGGCATAGCTATGCTATTCAGTCATTGGAAAGGTAACCGACACGTAACTGTAAGGTGACTGATGATCATTGGAAAGGTAACGTTACTGCCATGTTACTGTAAGGTGACTGATGAAATAGCGATGCTATTCAGTCATTGGAAAGGTAACCGACACGTTCCTGTAAGGTGACTGATGATCATTGGAAAGGTAACGTTACTGCCATGTTACTCTAAGGTGTCTGATGAAATAGCTATGTTATTCAGTCATTGGAAAGGTAATCGACACGTAACTGTAAGGTGACTGATGATCATTGGAAAGGTAACGTTACTGCCATGTTACTGTAAGGTGACTGATGAAATAGCTATGTTATTCAGTCATTGGAAAGGTAATCGACACGTAACTGTAAGGTGACTGATGATCATTGGAAAGGTAACGTTACTGCCATGTTACTGTAAGGTGACTGATGAAATAGCTATGCTATTCAGTCATTGGAAAGGTAACCGACACGTTCCTGTAAGGTGACTGATGATCATTGGAAAGGTAACGTTACTGCCATGTTACTGTAAGGTGACTGATGAAATAGCTATGTTATTCAGTCATTGGAAAGGTAATCGACACGTAACTGTAAGGTGACTGATGATCATTGGAAAGGTAACGTTACTGCCATGTTACTGTAAGGTGACTGATGAAATAGCTATGTTATTCAGTCATTGGAAAGGTAATCGACACGTAACTGTAAGGTGACTGATGATCATTGGAAAGGTAACGTTACTGCCATGTTACTGTAAGGTGACTGATGAAATAGCTATGTTATTCAGTCATTGGAAAGGTAATCGACACGTAACTGTAAGGTGACTGATGATCATTGGAAAGGTAACGTTACTGCCATGTTACTCTAAGGTGACTGATGACATAGCTATGTCATTCAGTCACCTTTCCAGACCTTTCAGTTAATAGTCAGTTGACTGAATGATACAGGTGTATCTTAGATGTGTATTCCAGAACGATTGCATGGATTTTGATTATTTTAACCATGGATTTCGGAAGGTTTTAATCATTCAATAGGTTAAAAAAGCACATATTAAGATCCTGATAATTTAATTACAAATGGAAGGTGAACGTAACATTAACTTCGCAAGTATGACACAAAAAACTAATTAATCGATTTCATTAAAAGGCCAGTTCAGGTCCTATTAGTTAAGTGGTTGATGGTAACCCCGTGCTAAATATTTGGTCTCTCGAACACTCCAAGGGGACACTTGTAATGACAACTCACCCGTAAAAATAAGTGCATATGTTCTTACTCCATAACAAATAAACATTTTTTAAAACCAGGACGCATACTTCATTCTATATATATGTACATCTTCTATATCCTGCTGGTATCAGAGATTTTCATAACTAATACAGGAAGTGGGCATCAGACTGAGACAAACTCAGTTTTGGTTCAAGGTTCACTGTAATCAACTGTCTTGTGTAATTAGAGAGGATATCGCAACCTATATGTCCTCTATAGTGATGATATATGCACATCCTTTATTATTTTTTTTTGGTCACATTTGAATTTTTTTTTAGCCTCCGTGCGGATTCAGCAAGCAGACGTGAACAGAATTCTCCTTGAGTTGGGTCTTTATGGCAGACAGCAGATGGGACAGTACCTCTACTCTCTATACTTTTGGTGTTCTCGTCTCTTACCCAGCCTTTATTTATGTATTCATTAGTAGGTATGTTTACAACATCCGGTCAAAGTCGGCCCCTCAATTTGCCTTAAGGTATTCAATGTATAACGACCACATTTTGTACCTAATAAATGAATGGTCCGAATTTTTAAATCTTGATATCATTTTGAAGGTGTTATGAAATAAAAATATTCCACCAAAGGAATTTTCAAAATTTTGATTATGGTCCAAGAATTTACACCTTAAATTTTGCATTGAAGTCTATGGGCAACGTATGTTTTATTAAGATATTGTAGAAAGTGACTTAAAATTTGTAAAACTCTCTTGGTTAATACATGCATAAACTTTCTCTTTATCAAAATATGAATTAAAATAGATAATTTACCGCAGATATCTTTACGAAATTAAAATTTTCTGTTTTTCATCAAGGGAAGATAACTCTTTAAAAAAATCTGAGGTGCAAAATGACCGGCTTCCTATATGTTGTTAGTCATGTGAATTTAGTTTATTTCACTTGCATTGTAATCTAGCAAAACATATTTAACAAGTTTAAAATGATTCCAAATTGTTCAATATCCCTTCATTATACATTGAATACCTTAACCTTTCTATCTACATGTATTTATTTAATATGAAGAAAACTTTTTCTATTTCTAATATTTGTGTCGGTTCATTGAGTCAAATTATATTCGGCCTTTCAATTTGCCTTAACCTTTCTATCTACATGTATTTATTTAATATGAAGAAAACTTTTTCTATTTCTAATATTTGTGTCGGTTCATTGAGTCAAATCATATTCAATAACATTCTTTAATATTCAATTAAATAATAAAAGGCTTTGTTTGGGGATTCATTCGGGTTATGAAGGTGGCCACTTTGCAGAAAAATACATAACCTGCGTTAGCTGAATCTTTTTCTTTAATGATCGCTACCTTCATAACCCGCGTGAATCATTAAAGAAAGCATTTTATTTTTTATATTTACATATTTCTAATAACTAATTAATAAATTGATTATAAAAAGTAAGTAAAATTCACTAAACTACTGTTAATGTACATAAGTACGTTAGCTGAAAGAAACAACCAAATCGTCTCCTGTGAGACATTGAGTCTGTCATCGTCATGATAATTTAGTGCAGTCCGTGATTTTTCATAGGTCGCAGAAGGTTACGACCAATCTATAAACAGGGCGTGTCGATTTCAGTCCTGTCAGTTTCCTGTCAGTTTCAGCCGCTGTAGATTTCGACCAATCGATAAACGGTGCGTGTAGTTTTCAGTCTGGCTGTTTCTATAGAGCCATAAATTGACTATAAGTTTCCTGAAGAAGAATAGGGAATCATACTTGGTAGATGTAAATATTATTCAGATTTCAAGGTTATCTACCGGAATTCAAGTGTAAGAATTCTACAGAGAATGCCATGGGCTATGTGGCAGATGCGGATATGTGTCATTGACATTTGGAACAAAACTTCAGATATGTGAAATGTCTTACTTGTCGAATACCCAATGGGTACGGGTTTAACTATCCAAAAACCGCCGTCATAGAGGTAATTTAACATCAATATAATCTAACATTACCGTAATCCACTTGTAAATTTACTGAACTTATCAGTATTTTCCAAGAAGCAGTCATTTGATAGCACATTTAAGGCTATGTAAACGTTTCCATTTTTCCTTAATTACATTCGTGTGAAGCACAGACAACAAATTAAACAAAGCAATTATTAAATCTAAAATTATGTTTTTTCAATTGGGTATCGACCCTGGTATCCTTAAAAGCTACTAAACACTACAGTTTGATAACAACATACATTAGGCTACAAAACTCTTTTCTTGTCTTGCATTCTACTTATTTCGAGAATTATTCGGCGATTTATAGGTATATGATGAATTTTGGTCAAAATTAAAATCTGTAATGATAAAAGCAATAATTTGCGTCGTCAATAAATTAACGTCCTACTAACAAGAATCATTTGAACCATTGGTGTGGGTTATCATTTCCAGGTCCGTCGTCAGCTCTTCCTACTATGGTAAATAAACCTCATGTCAAGAGTTCTGCGCAAGGTTTCTGATTTTTTCCTGTACGCGGCATCAGAAATTCCCCGTCATCTTATTCTGTGGTACCTTGTCGAAAGGTAAGATGTTCCTCTAATTCGAACAGCCCAGAGAGATTCAACCATCTGAGTACGTAAATGTTTTGCTCTATCTTATGATCAGTAGAAGGTACACCACCACTGAATTTGTGGCCTTATCAGGAACATCTAGCAATAGCACTTATTCTGAAGCTTGCAGGTAAAAAGTCTGTGCTATTTTATTCATAAGCAATCAAATTAAACAGTTTTAAAATACTATTCAATAGAATGTTCGCTACCAATGATTAATATTTCTTTATGATGCAAATACATGTATGTTGTGTAATTCTATCAGTCTAAATGAAATAATCCATACGTATATCATATGCTTGCCTTATTTAGAGAGTTCGTATACTAGTACCTGTATTCAGCTCCGTATGTTTTAAAGTAAAATGAACCGATTCTTGTTCTTATATCATTTAGCCCTATAGTAAGAACGTTTCGAAATAATCCATAAGTTTAGGAACAGGACATCACTAACTACAAGATAAGCTTTTCTCTGGATTTGTAGTCCATCTGAAGAACCTATTATCACTTGCATCGGGACTATTAGGAATGTTTGGTATTAGTAGCTGCTTTTCTTGTTTGCTTCTCACTACCCCGGAACTCTACCCAACAAATCTCAGGCAAATATTAAATGGTTTTAGCATTAGACTATTACTAGATCCGTCAGTCGTGTCTTCAAGACATTTTTATCTGATTTATAATCTAAACTTTATAAGATGGCATACAAAATTAACAAATGCCATACTATGTAGTTAAAGTTAAGGTCAAATAGCTTTGTAATTATTAATTCAAGCTTTGTTATAACGGAATAACTTGATTTACCAAACCCAAAGAGTAAGGTCATAACCCTAAAATAAGCTAATTTTTAACTTTTTAAAATTGATTTAAAGGGTATTAACTTTAACCAATATTTTAGTTAGGTCTTTTACATGATTAACGGAAGAGTACTATGACACTTTCATATGCTAGTATCATCCTATTACCATGAATAGATTTGAGCAAATTGAATTATGGAAGATCGCGTCATTAGAATACTTAATTTACTGAAAACGTATCAGCTATCATACATGTAGCTTTATTATGCATTGCTCAAATTCAGAAAAAAAAGTTCACAAAGTCATTGCCTATCAAAGATATTACTAGTTGCATCTACTGAAACAATTATAATGAGCTGGTATTTTACATTTTTGTGTCAAATAGTTTTATTTAAAATATTAATTTAATACAAAGAAAATTCAAAAGCTCACAACAATTCAAAGCTTACATTTAGGTCAACTTATAGGAAATTCAGTTTGCTATAAAAGTGTATCGGGATATAAGTATCCTAATTATTGTAAACATTTCTCCAATTTTGACATTATATCCAGATTGCTTTCAACTTTACAGACTTTTTAACCTTTTTATTGTTCGTTATAGTGTAACGGTTGTTGTTGATTCTTCTGCGGAGGTCGCCTGTTTCTCCGACATATTTTTTGGGCAAACCTTACAGTTGAGAAGATACATGTAAATGCAGACATCATGTTGCCCAATAGTTTGTACACTCTGTAAGTATGACCCGTAAATAGGCTAATAAAACTGTCTGTGTCGGTGATGTGCTTGCACAAAAGGCATCTGGCATCGGACAAGTTTTAAAGCCACTAATGGGCAAAGTGTTATCTAATCTTGTTTTCTTTACTATATATCCTTTGAGTTCCTTGAAAGTTTAAACGCAGTCATTGGTGGAACCTTGAAGAGAACTGCCAGTCTTTCGACTGAGCAGATTATTTTTTAGGATGCTGTTAATGTTCTAAAGGACGGGAATTGTTAGTGCCAGCTGGAACCCTGCTTATGACAGTGGCTGCTTATTATCCGCATTCCATATACATTATTGTATATTGTTACTAGTATATCTAAATCTTTTGTCATAATTAGTCATATGATGTAACATCTTTTATTTTCAAGCAACTATCACGTTATACTTGTACCTAACCTTGAATGGGCTGGATTAAAAGAAATGATTGTCCTCTGGCTGAGATTACAAAAAATGTTGTTGGTAAGGCGTTTTCGGTCAATGATTGCTCTGGCCTAACAATTATGTCTGTGTTTTGTCTTTCTGAAACATAACAGGATTCTGTATTGACTAAAATTTATCGCCACGCACTTTTTAGCAAATGTGATCTATACCCCGAGAATCTTAATAGTGAGATTACTGTTGAAATCAACAGATCCAAAACCTTTTCCAGGAGCCACAGACAGCCAGAACTGCTAGACAATCTATCGTGTACAAACCAGCATAAATAGAACAATTAAATAGCAATAAAATTGGAGTTTGTTTGCAGTGGAATCTAGTGTGCCCCAGGGAAAGACTGGTGCTTTATCTACGAATGTTGCCATATCAAATGGTCAGATGCGGGGATCCAGTCTATTAACTTCCCTTGCGAATTAGGATGGAGAGCATATAGTAATATAATGGTGACAATCTTCACACGCTCACAGTGTGTCGACTATCCGTGCAGCTACAGACTTATTTTGAAGATTTAAAAATCCGAAAAAAATACGAAGGGGGTTCATTGGTGTCCTCTCTATATAAAACCATTTGTTGAGAAAAAGGCCTCAACATATTTACTGCTTTTATATCTTTTGGCAACATTTTGGGCCAGTTTCGGGCAGAAATTAGAGAAGCCAGTTCAAGAAATATTTATATTCTTATCCTCAAATGTACAAGATGGCCACACATCCCCCTTAAAGAAAGATATAAAGTCTTATTGGTGTTACTGGAAATGATTTATTAGATGGGAATTAGAATAAGGATTAGAAAACCACAGTAGGGCGTCTGTGAAGCCCCAAAATCTGTGTACATTTTAAAATTGCATTGGTAACATTTAAGGGGTGTGTTCGACCATCTTATATATTTGAGGATTAAAATGTAAATATTTCTTGAACTGGCTTGTTTCTACCCAAAATTGACTAAAACTGTTGTCAAAAGATAAAAAAGCAATAAATATGAGTTTCTACATGTTGTTTTGTATGCAAATTATGCATACAAGAGCATAACAAAAATTTTAAAATATAAAAGGAGGTCATTGTGTCAACCTGCAAACATTTGTTGAGAAAAAGGTCTAAACTTGCTTCTTTCAGTTCTTACTTTGTCTCAAACGAGATAACCCTATTCTTAAAATGGGTCTAAAAAACCATAATTTGCTCGAGATGTTTTTGTTTGTGTCTAAAGGAGTACATTGAAGTTTTATTTTCATTGAAAAATATATGTATAGTCTTCATTTAAGACAATTATTTTTTATGGACCCTACCCTACTTAAAAAAGTCTTAAATTTAATTCATACTCATAGAACTGAAAAACCCCTGGAACTGCTATAGATATGTCTGTCACATTCAACACAGCTTGTTTTGAATTGACATTTATTTCTTTTTATGAAAATATATCGTCAATTTGCCTCCATAGACACAGGAGTTCTAAGTGTAGATTGACTATATCTTTCTTGTTCTAAAAATAGATTACATGCCGACTGAAACAAAAATAGGGTAGCCTATTTTGTGGCAAAGTTATTAAGATAATGTGCAAAATTCATCATTTTTCTGAACAAATGGCAGATGATAAGACGCCAACCCCTTTCTTACTTTTTCAGATTTTTAAATCTTTAAAATAAGTCTGCAGCTGCGCAGTTCTACAGCTTTCTAAGTGATTAAAGAGGCATTGTTCTATATAGTTACATGCGTCATTTGTATAAAAACAACAGGTAGAACTTTATATTATTTGCTTTACCATCTTTTGACAACAGTTTTGGTCAGAAACGAGCCAGTTCAAGAAGTGTTTACATTTTATTCTAAAATGAACAAGATGGCCGCAAATATCCCTCAATATAAACATTGCGGCAAAGAAAAAGAACACTAAGTCAAGCCTGGGTCGGTTGGAAGTTCGTAGCTTTTACCTATGTCTACAATCATGAACATCACACAAATCCAACCCTCACATAAGAATTTGCAGCCTTGAATTGTAAGTAGTAACAATGCTTAAAACTACGCATTAAAATTAACATGTTAGTACTTTTTCCCTCGGTATACTAGAATGAAACCAAAGGCACTTGGAGCTATTAACTTCAAAGTTTTTTCAATTCTATTTTGAAAATGAAAAAACAAATCTTGGACCGATACGCCTTCTTCTTCTTATGTTTTGATAATTCATTGATAATAAAACCTCTATTCTTCATTTTTTTCATCTTTTTTTGCTGTTGTTTAGATTGCGTTTCAATCACTGCGTTATTATCTGATAATAAAAGAGTCGTTACAAGAAGGTCGTATGCATCAGTAGCCATCTTCGTTAGCCAAGGGTTTACGATCCACTCCGCTCCTTTACAATGGAGTGAATCGTTAACCCTGATCAGTCAATGTACCATAAATTCACAACATTGCTTCAAATAACTCTACACGCATACTATGACGCTCAAAATTGTCGTTGTTTTTTAAGCGGTGACAAAGAAACCTTGCGTCAAAAATGACCAGATGAAAGAGAAACGTCTCACAGAAACAAGACTGCCAACGATGTGAGGGAATTCAAATCGGTTACGTATGGTGGAATATCAACACAGCATATCACGTCACGTCTAGATAACTATCTCGTCAAGTCAAGATAACCTTGTTGTTTTTTTCTCCAACAAACTTCGACTTCTATTTTTTCTAATCAACATAAGCTATTACATTTTGTTGCGATAACTATCTCGAGAAGATGAAATAATATTTCTTGTATCTTGACTAAAATTTGTTGCATTTGCAAATGATGCCATCCACAAAACGGGATAATACTAGTACTTGTATAACAATTAAATGATCGTATTTCGGAACTCATTACCCAAACCTCTTATGTTTATAGAAAATAACATGTGCGTAATCAAAATGATATATACCGAATGGCCCGTCAATCAGTGTGATTAATTATCTTTTAATATTTGAATCTGCAATTAACATGAATATATAAATATTCTGACTTGGAGAGCTTTAAACGCCTTGAATAAAAGATATGTGACACAAGGTTAATATTGAACTACATGTAAAATAGATTAAATCATACGATTGAAGATTAAAATAATACATAAAAAACAGTATCCAAAAAAACTTTTATCATGTTTTAATTAGGAATGAAAACAAACAAATATACTAAGATAAAATAGAATTCACTAAAATAGAACTAAAAGTAGAAACATAATTTTTAATTCTTAGCACAACACTTTCAATCTCGTGTAGTTTAAGTATTTAAGACAATGCAGTTTTACAAAATATGAAGAAGACGCGCAAAATACTAGTACAGTGTGTTTTAAAAGGAAAAATAAAAATCAGCATATCTATATATTTTGTATACGGCCTTAATTATAATTTTCACTAATGATCTTCTATGCAGATCAAAGGAGTCCTGGGTAATGATTTCCGATATTCAAAAAATTAGATATCTATTGATAACTTATCTTGATTTGTGAATGGCAGTATTTGCAAATGCCATGAATTTTAGTCGAGATACAGGATATGGATTATCGAATAGCTATCCCAACAAAAAGTCGGTCTTGATCGAGAAACTAGAAAGTTATCTCGACTTGACGAGATAGATCTTCACTTTACTTGATATGCTATGTTGACCAAAAACAAAGTGGATGGCAAAATATGCCACCATAGGTCACGCCTAGTACTGAAATGGTAGAGAGGAAAAAAATGTTAAACAGTATTCCATATTATGTCAATCTTCCAATGGTACAGTCACGTAAAGCCAGCTCAAGACAACCCTGGACGAGCATGCCTTCTATCTTTTGATGAGTCGGTCAAAAAATGTAATTTTTATAAATATTTCGATAAATTGCAATTTAGAAAATATATAGGAAGACAGTCACAGGATGAAGCTCTGCCATTCAGTCAACTAAATGATAACTGAATGGTCTGAAAAGGTGACTGAATGGCACAGCTATGCCATTCAGTCACATTTCAGTTACCTTTCTGTCACCTTTCAATTGACTGAATGGCAGTGATTCATCCTGTGAGTATATGTAGCTGTAACCCTTGGATCGATTGGGGAAAGCACGTCTTTATACGCAAAAATATAAATAGTTACGTTTACAAGTTAATAGTGCATGTTTATACTTTAAAAGTCCTAGGACTGTTTTTAGACGGGGTCACGTGACCCCGTCTATTGGTTTACTGTCAGCCGAAGTCTCAAACCGGAAGGCACGCATTGAACACATGAATTGAGTCTACGCGTAAGAAAATAGTGCAGAAAGTTTTTGTGCATTTCAGTAAATATGTATTGTAAAAACACTCATTAAATCTTTTTAAGTCCTCTGTGTATAAACAAAATTCTATTTAGAAAATAAACAAATAGTTTTATTGATCAAAATATTCTTGCTCGGGTTCAAATGTGGAATGAGTTACATAACTGAATGCACAGCGCCGTTGACGATTCAGTTGGTGTACGAGCTCATTTATCAATAGAAGAGGTTGATGGTAAATAAATCGAAATTAAAGTTCCCAAACGCAATGTGCCATTTTTGAAAAGTTGTGAGTTTTATTTTGACAATCTTTCACCATAATACTACCAAACTTCATGCGCAAGCCGAAGTTAAAATCGGGACGGGTTATACATAGATGTTTTACAAATTAGGTAGGTGTTTCATTGGCGTATGCCTTCTCGTTCGTTGGCTCTTTAGTTGATCAAACTGAATTTAAATTTTAAACAATGAATTGTAAGCAAAATCTATAATAGATTTTACATTTTGGAAGACTTATACATCATATTATATATACAATCTTATCGATTGAAGAACCAAGTTAAATGTTAATGTTCTTGTTTTCCGGCTTAGTTGGAATCAGGATCGGGGTGAATTACATTGTAAAATAATGCATTACGTTCATGAATTAGGGCATTAAATTACCATTACTTAATTTTCTTGAAGTAATGCATTATATTGCCATTACATGAGTAAAGTAATGCATTGCCATTACTTTGTGAAAAGTCAATAAGTTTTAAAAAAGTGATTTAAAAACTAAATAAAGAGTTTTTGTAAATATTTCATAAATAAAACATGCTTAAAATATTTACAGATTCAAGTCTAATGACTTATACAAGATTGCTGTTGCACTTGTAGTTCTCAAAGTAAGGTTGGTCCCGTAACATTTACACGCTAATGGCGGAGTTGACAATCTGTTATTTATGTCTCTGATTTTCGGAGTATGATTTTTAATGAAAGGAACGGTTGTATCGTAATTCATGTAGGTGATGCACGAGTTTACACAAAAAAGTAGTAAGTGGCGAACGGATTTATTTTTACCTATTAATTTTGCATGAATCGCAAATGAAGAAAATCGTGTCAGATAAGTCGGTCTTAAAAATCAAAATGGCGACCGTGACAAATCTTTTTATTGTCAAAGTTCTTAGAATCTTATTGTAAAAAAAAAACATTTCTAACGTCAGGTGCCTGTGTTTGTTATCGGTATACAAATGTTCACTTTGTTTGTTAATTCAGCAGTTTTAGAGTTTTCGGGGTTTTCTTAAAAACTTTTATTATGGATACCGTCCGACTTGTGGATTTTCCCTTGGATCACAAAATTGAATAAATATAATGATTAAAATTATCTACTTTGATATAGTTGTTTGATTTTCCCGGTTAGTTGTAATTTTAAAAAAAAAATTCTTTTGGGTCTTATTTTACATAATATACCGTTGTGTCAATTTTCTACAATTATGAAGGCCGGGATTGAGTAAAATTTAGACAAAGTATCAGACAATAGCAAAAAAGCCGAATTAACATAGATTGTAACAACTAATTCAAACTCATAAATTTTGGAAGTATATTCGAGGAAATCCAGGACAATTACAAATTCAAACTTTCAAGACCCCGTCTTTCAGTAGTGTCAGTACTTTGATTAATATTCCTATTGATAATGAAGTGAAATTTAAAAATCTTTGACATCCCCTAAATGTTCATAAACTATGGTAGAATCATCATTGTTCATGGGGGACTAATGTTCGTGGCTCTCTTGAGTAATCCTTGTCAACGAATTTACATCCCCACGAACCTATACTGTGAAGAAGGCTTACATGGCTATTGCCTGCTGCCTAATCCATTTATGCATTTAGTGGGGTTTTTTTAAAACCCTATACAAAATCATTTAATCTATTAAAATTATCCTGATTACACTACCAGCGAAATTAAGTCCCAACGAACCAAGAACATTTTGTCTACCCATGAAAAATTGACCCCCACGAATAAAAATGTTTCTACAGTAGGCCTATTCAAAATCATAATAATATAATAAACCTGCCAATTTCAGAACCTTAAGAGTCGTTCTGTCGTTCCATGTTCGTGTCATTCGTATTTAAAGGTGCATTCAGTTGTATCACGAAAATACTCTCTCACAGTAATTCGTCTAGCATTATCCAAACAATTTAATCAAACATCTAAACGCAGATGCTTTTGCAGTTTCCAGGATCGACTGACTTTCCAAAGGGTCGGTTTTAAATGCCATTAACACTTTGCAGAAGTTTTAAATTCACCAACTATCAGATTCACTTCTTTATAACTCGAGTGATAAAATCGGAAATCGCCGCGGGGTGTCCCGGAACGTTGGCTCTTGCTTCATCAGCCGAAACTTATCGATTTGACATTATTGCTTCGTTGATGAGCCTAACCGATTTTCAAATTAATACGTATTTGATTAAGATATTGATTAAATAAGAGTTCATTGGATTTCGATTAGAATCTTAAGTTGTTAAAAGAGATGCACTTAATTGTAAGCTTAGTATTAAAAAAAAAAACCATTAATATCGAAAGGTAGCGGAAAACGTTGATGTTTTAATTATTATTTTTTTCAATATTCCAACATGCAATTGACACTACCTCATAAACCTTTTTGCCTTTATTTTTTCATCTGTAAAGTAACAACGTATCAAATGAAGCACGCTTCTTTTTTGTAATAATTGCAAGAAACTGAATAAAAGCATTAGCATAGTATAACTTTTGATCCAAATTCGTGATAAACTTTGCCTTTTGTTTTCTTGATTCTGGGCTATAAAACACCATGACTATAAACTGCAATAAATCAAATCAAATAAAAGGGTATATTGGTGCCAAAATTTCGTTTCTTAAATCTTGAAGAATCTTTAAGAATTTGTGAATGATACTGTGAATGATCATTGTTCGTGGGGACCAATGTTCGTGGCTAATCCTTGCCAACGAATATACATCCCCCACGAACGTATACAATGGAGAAGCCTTGCATAGGTAATGCCTGCTGCCTAATCCATTTATGTAAATATATATTTGCATAATAAAATATGTTTAAAAAAAACCAATACACAATCATTTGTTTAATATATATCAAAATCATCCTGTTACTCTACCAACGAAATTACGCCCCAACGAACCAAGAACATTTTGGCTACCCATGAAAAATTGACCCCCACGAATGAAAATGATTCTACAGTACAACTTTTTGTTGATATAAGCTTGGTTACCGATCATGACTTCTGCGTCTGGTCGTTAGAATCAGTGAAGGGCGAGGTGAAAATCCGCAAAATGCATGCAAACAACAATTCAAAACACATTGTCCGATTGTTAAATGTATGAAGAAGAATCATTGAAAACTCCAAGTCAATGTTGCCTAATGTCTACAGAAATATTTATGTTTTCCCAAGCCCTAAAACGGCTCTAGAAAATGTGATTGCGTTTATTACTAAAACCGATTTGGTTTGACTTTTCCGATCGCGTCGCGTTCAACTTTTTCAGCTACGTCATACATAAACAATACCCGCACCTTAACCACAGTTTTTTTATTGGTGGATTCAGCTTACCGCTGATTGGCTGCTGGTTAACTAAAACTAAATTATGCACGGACAGAACAACAACATATCAGAGAATGAAAAATTCACATTCTCGTGACTGTCGAAATTGGGCTATTTTTCGAAAGTGTACACTTGTGTAAAAAAATACATACGGTACATAACATATATAGCTGTAGCTCTGTGTATAAATTTTGGGTTAGAAAATATAAAGCTACAGTGCATACAATACTTACATGTACAAAAAAACTTTACGGCAATTTGCCGCGTATAAAAATAACACTATTTTTAAAAAATATTTACATCATACCATACCACATTTTGTGCAAATAATCCATTTAAATAATTCTTCATTTAGTTTACTACTGTTAATAATTGTAGCTTTACCCGCCCCAAACTTTCTCCTATTAAACAACCTTTAACCGTACTCGGAAAGCGGATCAAGAACTGTATTTTTTATGTATGTAAACAAACCAGTGTTCATGTATGGAGCGGGTGATCGGGGGTTCAGAGACAGGTAAAATAAAGAAATCTGCAGTAAATGGTTTGTGGATATTTTAGTATATATATTTACACCGAAAGTGATAGGGCAACAGAAGAGAAACGAATCGGACACTTGCCTAATGAAGACGCACATGTACAAACCTCCTTGCATTCTCCACTTCCGTCTCGTTCTTTCACACCATCGTTCAATACTTTAATTGACTGTCGATTGCCGATCGAAATGTGTAGAAATCGAGGAATTCATACCTATCACTTTGACTGGCAAGTTAGTAGGTAATACATGTGCATTATACATTTACGGTATTTACATGAAATGAACGCTTAGCACATGCAACTTTTAAATATTATATTTTTTATAACGCCGTACTCTGGACCGTAGCTTGAGGCTATGGTTTAACGCCCGTTTACACACAGAGAGAGAGAGAGAGAGAGAGAGAGAGAGAGAGAGAGAGAGAGAGAGAGAGAGAGAGAGAGAGAGAGAGAGAGAGAGAGAGAGTTTAGCACAGAATTTAGACATACGGGATAGTCGATTTTGAATGAATAATATTGGGGGGAAATAAACTGTTCTGAGAAATCCTTCAGCTCTGGCATTGCATAAGCGTATACTGATAACTCGGCCTAAAAATGAATATTCCCTAAAAATAGGAGTTAACCAATCATATAGTTTTCACACCAGCGGCGTGTATAATTTATGCATGACGTAGCTGACAGAAACGATCGTGACGCTATAGGAAAAGTCAAACCAAATCGGTTTTGATAATAAGAGCTACATACAAGTATGACCAATAATACTGTAAAGCTTTTTTTTCAAATTTCCGTGTACCGTTGAAATTTGACAAACATACATGTACGAATTGGCTTAAACACGGGTGCATATATTCCAGAAGCCAAGTCATTGCTTTGGGCATATTTTCAGCTAACATAGTAATGTAGATGCTAGCTGTCCTCATAATGGTTCAACAAGTATTCCAAGTACATAAACATGTAATGCAGTTTGTGTAGGAAGAAAGACAGTTTTTCTTTTATTAGACTGTTTACTTTTCTGTCCTGAATAAAGAAGATCGGAGGGGACGTGTTCCATTTTTACGAGTATTTGACGATCAGCAGAAGACATTAGGGTTGGGCGGCATGCTGTCTCCATTTTCTACGTCTCAAATAAAAAATAATCGATTAAAGTACACTTTCTGTCCATTTTTATGACTCAAAATAGGTCTTGAAAGATATTTTTCAAATCTAACATATACGCAAAATGGCAGGCCATAACTGTTGGTCTAATTCATTACTTGCGAAATTAATCAAACATACACTTCTTTATTTATTTTATTATATATTTATTAATTATGCCCTTTACAATGGTTTAGTTTATTGAGAATCAAAACCTTCAAAATTTATAAAGGACATAGCTTATTCTGTTGTCAACACTGCTACAATTTTTAATCAATACGTCAAACGAATAATATGAATGCTTGAGTTACATGCATTATGGACATGACGTCATTTCCTAAGTTTATTTATCAGCACGATACAAAACTGTGTACACTGTCCTTTATATTCGTCATTTTACGTCATTAGTTCATCACAAAACGTATTCACCCGGATTCAGACAGAGTTTAATAAGGAAATCCAGACTACATCAATATACTTTGTTTTAAATCACACAAAAGCCAATATACAGGCAATTTTTCATTTTGAAAAGTTCGGTATTAGTTAACGCCTTTGAAAGGAGCCCAACCTGAATGACTTATGAAGGTTTATCGGGAACTATACTTAATCTTAGCAAACAACAAAATTATGGACGTCTAAGAGGCGGCGTGACAATCATGGGTTTTAATTAATATCGAAGACGTACATCCCGTCAATAAACTTGAATACATGCTTACAGGTGGATTCTACAATTACTTCACATAAAGTCAAGAATTCCAATCAAAGGTACTTGTAAGAGGTGAAAATGACTGGCTGAAGAAAGAATTTTGTGTTTACAATTACAGGTACCTACCTGTATATTGAATGGGCTGAGAAAGATTTCCAGACTTCGGAAACGATTGTTGTACTATGATAGAAATATGTCATCCAGTTTCCTTTAAATTGTTCTGGAATGAAATGCCTTTGTCCTTTAATCAGCGGACTATTTAGCACGTGAAGACCTATATGTCAAAGTAACCATCGACCTTTTCCGAAACAAGGTGGATGGTGTGGGTGCAGAGAGGGAAGTCAGGGACCATTTCTAAGTCTGATCCATTAGAGCTAAATCAGAATTCATTGAATTCATTGAAATAATATCGCACTCGTTTTATGACATTCTAGGTTTTGTCCCCGGGCAGGAGAGACATTTAAAATATGAATCTATGAAATCGCTAGTAGAAAGGCTGGGACTGGCGATGTTGCAGATTCAAAGCACGATGCCATTTCTGTAGGTTTATAATTACACTTTGAAAAAAAGTGCGGAGTAAATAAGCCCGTATAACAGCAGTTATTTCTACGTCCTACGATACCCACCTTTGTCTGTGCGATTATGATCTGAATTGGAGAAAAATAGATATCAAAACAACGTTCGTGGCCGTACCTTTTATGATGAATAAATCTCAGTAGCTTTTCTTGCGCGCATATTGATTGGCCGCGGATTGGGGACCGTCAATTTCATTTTATTCTCCTGTGATCCGGGAGCCCTCTCTCCAGCGCTGTGTCACCAGATTCACACACCTGGTACTAAAGCTTTACGCTGTGCTTTATATCCGGCTTGGAAGATACTCAACATTGTTAGGTATGTTCGATGTTTATATTTATAAAAACAAACATAATTATGTCTATCAAAATATTGCTTGCCTATTGTGTTCTAGTACATGTAGTTTATTTAAACTAAATAAAGGATTGTGTCTTTAAAGGAGTCTGCATAGGTAAAACGTTTTTTTTTAAATTACCTGTAGATTGTCACAAATTAGTTTTGGAAAAAAAGTATTGAAGGAAAAAGTAGAGAAAATATAACAATAGAGTGCAATTTGAAATTATTTATATGTATAAAGAATGATTTTTTTTTTCTAATAAGAAACTAATCATCAGTGTGTCACTTTCTCAGCACTGATAACAGCATAGCATATTAAATGGGAATTTTAAAAAATGCGTCTTGTGACTATTGTAGTGAAATTAGTTGTATTGATGTTGAAACCATACGTTTAGCATATCGCTGTATAAACATACATTTACAAGTACCAGCATGATCTGTATTCTACGGCATTTGCTTCATCAGCGACAGTATCCCCTGGCGGAGAAAGTCGTTCGAAACGGAATTGTCAATAATAGTTTTATAATTGTTACAGTACTGTTTAAGAACTAGCTGGAAATAGATTCTTTTCATTAAACAAGATAATGGCGGCAAAAAGCTTAGTAACACAAACCCAATAAAAATCGACTTAACGACTTTTTTCTTTTTTTTTAGACAAAACTGATGTTCATATGTACACACCCACCTTTATGAAATAAAAATACCATTGTTCCCATTTTATCTGGTTATAGATATTTATTCCGATTTCAACGAGCAACAGACTAGTTTTACTTCGATTGAGAAAAATTGATATATTCATGAATTTTTTTAAGTCAATGTAATTCCTCCGTAAGATTGAAAGAAAACCGTTCATTTACGCTTGTTTTTCTGTTTGTTTGTCTGTCTGCCAAAAGTGTATTTTCTGGCAATGAATTTTGCAACTTTTTAAAAGTTCTGACGCGCATCACCAATTGTTTATACCATATAAAATGTACATGTACTTATATAAGGGGTGGTACTCTTTTGTTTATCATTGACTTCTATTGGTGTCTTATACACCCTATAGCGGTCTCAAACACTCAACTAGCAATGCTTTTTTTAAAATTCTGTTATAGTGAAACTGTATACGCTTTTCATAGGTTGACAGAACTTATTTTTGCTGCAGAGCTACAGTTATACTGTTAATTAGAGTGTGAAAACTGCTTGGATCAAGAAACTATCAGAAAATAAAACAGTTTTATCCTCACATGATGTAATATACATTATATATTTTTGTAGGTGTTTCCAGTGCGGGTTGTATAAAGGTTTATATATTTACATCTACGCTTACGTTAATGAATCTATCGATATCTGTTTGATGCAAATTTATGCATTACAAACTCTTTTCATGCCTTTTTATTTAAATAAATTAAGTTGTTTTGGACGCTGAGCACATCAGGTGATTGTACATGTAAGTAAAGACATACAAGCAGCAGACGATGACGGTCTGAATTAGGTTTTTTTATTTCTTGTATTCCTTGCATGATTGATTAACTTTTCTTAAAAGCCTTCTACCGTATTAATTTTGCAATTATTAAAAGTAAACTTTTGAATTAATATCTGACTTAAACGTTGTTTACCCTTCAAACCCATACAATAGCTCACTCCCATTTGATCATTTAATACTCTTTTTTATTTGACTTTATTTTTTTCGCATGAAACATTACAGTTAAATATCTTATTTTAAAACGCACAGCTTATTACTGCGGGTAGATATTGATATTTCGCATGAAATTGTGATGTTAGATCAAACGATAGAGCCATGGACGAAATCTTACAACATTCGTCGTTAATTTACATGTAACGATCCTTCCCCAGTCTTCTTCATCATCAATTATAAACAGTGGTGCGCCGGTCCCTCTCACCTACGCATCCTCCCTCACAAAAGGACGTGTAATCTCAACTCTGTATTCCTGTAGAAACATTAAAACCATAAAATGCATATGCTCACTTTGGGGAGTTTAAGGGAATTGCATAGTAATGTTATTTTTTCCGCATTGTGTACATTTATCATTTTCATAACACATATGAAGTACCAAAAAAAGAATTATATATTGATATTTACACTTCTCTTTGAACCGCTTATAAATCATTCATGCACAGTTAGAACAAGAACAAGTACTTTTAAAAAATCTCAAATCAACGGCCAGGTATATACACGCAGGAGCCAAACAGTCATTCCGACGGTTTCAATGTTGTTTTATTCGTTTCGAAGGAATAAACTTCAAATAAGACGTAGAACATTATACGATGATAACTGTTTGAATAAATAACGGGTATGCAAGAAACGAGTAAATATGCATGTATATTCAAAACGGATGTCAACAAGTTTTATTATGCAATTTTGGCAATTTTAATATGCTGTTGATTGGGTCTGTTATCACTGGTTGAATCTTCATCACATCCCAAATTTTATGAATAATGATATTCATATTCATCTAACAAATAAAGTTTAGATTTCCATATAATTTGTTTGGTGTTGCATCAAGAAGTTCACAACATTAGTACATGTACTATATTAGTTAATTTTGCTTCTCTTACGTGTTTTTCTTTAAATGTAAAAATTAAAAAATCATTAATTTGATAATTGTTTAGAATACAACTTTGTTATGATATGATTCGTATATATGGTACCATATATTTTGGGATACCTTTTATGTATATACACTGTTCGTGCATGACACAGATCTCTTATAATGGTTGGTATGAATGAATCTGGTGACCCAGCAACAGGAAACATAAATCACGCCAGTGTTATCAGACATGAATTTGGATGCACTTGTGGTGTTGTAGATAATCTAACCCCCCTTGGGGCCCATTTAATACACGACGTGTTATGAAACCGTGATCAAGTTTTTTTTTTACATCAAAATTTAAATCTTACTTTTACAGTAAAAAAAAAAATCCGCGAAACTATGTTATTGAGTACACAGGTTAATAGTGGAATGATTTAATTTGGGCAGCTGTTGGCAGCAGGAAGTCTTGACGACAAGTCTCTTATTACATGTGATCTATTTCTGTCATTTTTACTCGCTGTTATTTCATTACGAATAAGAAAATTGCCAATTAGCGTAGAATATCGGCATTTTATTGCTAGCAGAAGTTCTTCTGCAGCTTTTTAAAAAGACTTTAATTATCATGCTTAGGGTTTGGTTCGTCCATCTGCGTCACAGGTCATATGAAGTCCAAAAGTTTTTTGCGCGATTAAATACGAAACTCATGAATTGACGTGAGTATATGTGCACTGCTTTTACCAATTTTAATTGAATGTTGAATATTTTCAAATAGCTTGCGTAAGAACATTTCTGTTTTTCGGTGCCCTTAACGAAATTTCAGTGATTGAAATGTTAACGATCGAGTATCTCGGCGCTAAACAGGTCCATAAAGGTCTGGTAACTCAGCGCCAAACAGGTTACTAGTAACTAATGGGCAGGTAACTCAGCGCCAAACATGTTACTAGTAACTAAAAGGAATGTAACTCGGCGCCAAACAGATTGATTAATGGTCTGGTAATTAAGCTCCAGATGGTTATCTAATGATGAGGTAACAGCGCCAAACAGGTTAACCAATGGTAAAGTGGATTCTTTAAATTAAAAGTGTAAGTTCTTATATTGAGGCGAGATAACACAAAGTTTCTGAATTCAAATCTACAGAAGGAGAGAGTGGAGATGCGGCATATACTATATGTAGCACTTGTCAAAATAACACAGCTCACTGTTTTGCTTCAGTTGGACTTAGTTATGACCAGTATATATTCCAAATATTATCAACACAGTTTTTTCTTCTTTTTTTCCAGGTCAATCTTGTGTTATTCCGTGTGGTATGTAGTGGGTATGGAATCCATGCTGGATATCAAAGGCTGGTTAATTACCAAATGTAAGGCAAACGCTTCCACTGTTCAGAGGAACCCCAAAGACCCTTGCACTGTAGGCGGTGCTTTAACGCCCGATTCCATCCCAGAATTTGTAATTCCGAGGTCAAACGATTCCTCCAGAAGAGGAAGTTATGACGTAGAGAATTCGAACAGCGACCACTACGTCTCTGTGTCCCGCCGAAGCAGCCTGTGTTCTACCAGGACCAGCCCAGGAATCTCCCCAAGCGCCTCGGCGATTGCCTTGGAAACGAGGTATACATCCTCAGCTCCCGGATCACCGAGACACGAAATGAAGGGCCTTATTACTGGTTACAAAACTTCGAAATCAATGAACTGTATTGGAGACACTAATTCTGACCCCCTCTCAATGGCAGCGATGTCACTTCCCCACTTCCGGTCGAGAACCACATATGGATTTAGTACCCTATCACAAAGTCCTCACACCCGGCGGAAGGAGTCCCTGTTTCACATCCAAGGGAATGGGTTATCTTCTCACGACTCTCAGCGCTTAAAATCATTGGAGGCTTTGTCAATCAGAGGCCGGCCAGACATGATGGACGACATCATCAGATTCTCCGACCCGGAGATTTCTACCAAGAAGCACACTCCGTCTGTTATCGTGACTCCCTCCGCATCCCCCGTGTGTACGTCAGTGATGCTGTCACCAGAGCGACAGCCTAATCACCTGCTGGCGACCTCACGTATTTTTATGAAAAATGGGAACCCAACACATAGGAACTTTAAAAAGAACAACTTGTATTACAGACGACGTTCTTCTTTGCTCGGATTGGACGCAGACGACTCCAACACATCCTCCCAGGATTCCCTCGTCACGGACAGTCCACCAGTACAGCGAAGTAAACCTAAAGTCACGCGTCAACGAACAGAAGACAACGACAAGCATTTAGTTACACTCAAACGGCACTCCTCTCCCCAGTTACGCGACTCTGAGATCATGGAGGCGTGCGAAGCTCACAGGTCCGCCTCGTGTTCCGTCATTAGCAATCCATCTCCACAGAATGTATCCGAACACGGAGAACTCAAATTTGCTTTTCAATATTTGGCCGCAACAAAACAACTCAAATTGACATTAATTAAAGCAGACAACCTTGGTGGCTCCGACAAACCTGATTCCAATCTAAACCCGTACGTGAAAGTTTATCTTATGCCAGGTAAACTGCAAAAACAGACATCCGAACTATTCAAACATACAAGAAAACCAGAGTTTGACCAAAATTTCTACTTCCAAGGAATGTCATTAGAGCAATTGCATGCTATGACCCTGAAAATTACAATTTATCACAAATCTCATAATCTACGCCCTCCGGAATTGGTGGGGAAAACCTCGCTAGAGTTGGAAGACTTTGACCTGATGACGGAGAACAGGATGTGGAGGGATTTAGATGGTGGCAATGATAACGAGGTAATCAGTACATGTGTACTAGAAGTGCTAGACGGTCTCACACTGTCTCCTATAAGTAGCAATAGGGTATACCGAGCAGGTCATTTTAACTTTAAAATAGTATCAAGTCGAATACGGTATACTTAAATGCAACCTAAGGGATAAGTTATAATTTTCAAAAGGTTTGATTCAGTAAATATGAACAAAAACCTTAGGCGGATTTGAACTCGGGATTTAACATTCACGACCACTGAGCTTAGCCATCATGTGACGTATCATAAAAAAAAAGTATGTCTTCATGAAGAGTTGTGGTTGCTGACCACTAGACAAGTGTTGAGGTACGACACATTTCTACCTGTAACTTGCTTTTCCAACTTTAATATTGAAAATGCCAACTGTTATGTTGGAAATTCCAACTGACATCTTGGAAGTTAAAAATTTCAACCTATTGCAACATCTGAAACCTTTCCGGCCGAAAATCAACCCAAATTTATTAGATAGCCTTTCATTACATAACCCACCCCCCCCCCCTCCACATTTTGTAAAACGAGATATAAATCCAACATTTTATAATCTGTTGAGATGTGAGCTCGTTTTGATGACATATCTTATATTACACCCCAGAAGAAATATGAGGCTAGCCGTTGCTTGAATTGATAGGACGCGACTTCATTTTGTTAAAATTTTAACATCCGGTGATGTTAATACATTTTTCGCTCTACCGGAAATCACTATTATAACGATTCTTCTGCTCTGTATTTTTGAACCAGGGTGCTCATTGTTTCTTTATTTTTGGATTCATTATTTGTTTTTGATATGATCCGAACATGAAAAGCTACTATACTGATGGACAGACTAACGGACGGGAAAGCTCATGCCATCATAAGGCAAGTCAAAATACGGGCGTATCCATTGACACAATGCTTATTTATACATATGGAAAATACTTTTTTCAATTTTATTTGCAACCAACTGCAATATATAACCTGAGTGCTGGGCTTAAATACACGGTTCTAAAGGAATCAAGGGCTCCTTTTCGTGGGGCGTTTCGCATGTGTTGTCCACCTATTTGCCCTGAGCCGTGGGTACAGCTGCACGCAGATACCTTTTCTTATCAAAATTAACATGTAGAAATCCAGAACCAAAACAAATACACCAAAAGACTTTCATAAATCAAGCATAATTTTCTATACATTACGTGTTTATATACAAGACGTGTCTGCATTCACAGTTTAGTGGATACATGCCACATTTTTTGTTATAAGATATATCCTGTAGTCCTAGAAGTGTATGTGAAGCAAGTAGGGTCAATACAAGATGATAAATTTTTCTATAAAGTCGCTGTATATAGCATACAGTAATAGGGGCATGAAATATAGTCATTTATTTAAATCAGAATCAGAATGGTAAGCGAGTCAAATTAAATGAATATCACACTTCCAAAATAGTGGAAAGAGAGGAAAAACAAATGTATTCAAAGTGTAAGGGATAAAGATTCCGACCATCCTACTGCATCAGGTCTTTAGGTAGAAAGTATGCCTCTTTGTACAAAATAAAACTGACATATCTACTTTACGTGGGATGTATCAATGCTATTACCCCATTACCTGTTACCCGACTATCTGATAAGTCCTTGTCTTCACTAAATGTCATTTTCGTGTTTAGCATCAATTTGAGGCTTTGATTTCATTGATTCTCACTGGTATTCGAAAGACTACATGTCATTTGGAGACATTATTGAACGATTATGGTGAAATTCTCTCCCTCTTAAAATTACTTTAACATAATCAAATTACACAAAGCCCGGTATGCAGAATAGGTATATTTTTTTTAACGTTTTATTTGCACTAAGATTGGTCCTAATCTTCTAACATCATGTAAGTTGTGGTTGATTAACTGATTACTAGCCAAGCTTACCAAAGCACGAGTCCCTAGAATTCTTTTTCTTTTAGTCAATATAGAATTTTATAAAGAAGAAACCGTTGTTAAGAAACGGTCTTGTCTCGTTGTACCTACACATTTCATAACGAGGTTTGCAAATATAAACAATATATTATGTATATACATGTACATGTGTATATATATATATATATATATATATATATATATATATATATATATATATATATATATATATATATATATATATATATATATATATATATATATATATATATATATATATATATATATATATATATTCGTCAATCTGATTAAAATACAAATCTCTACATTAGCACAATTGGAAAAATGTGAATTTTGATCAGATTGAGAAAAGTACATTTGTAATAGTGGATTCAATAACTTCTATTAACCAGTAACCAAAATCGATTTCTTCATATAAACCGACATACCTATCAGTTGTACAGACAGTGGTATTTCACAGGAGGTGATATAATCGACGTCTCAGTCCCCACAGGCCGGCCTCTCTGTACATCCAGTGGACACCTACAAAATATCGCCTCTCTCTCTCATTCTTTCTTTCTTTGATATAAAGGACATTTTCGACATTCCCTAAGAAAATTGGACACCGTCATGATAACCTTAATCTTTGAAGCTAGAAAATGAGTCATTAATTACTTTTTCGATTTCAGTATCATGGGAAAAAACCTCTTTACAAGAAGTCGAAAGCATAGGCTCTCTCTCATTGATGGAATAGCTGGTTTCTATCAATCTAAATTTTTTATATTTTTTAAGGACCTGGGATCACTAGAAATTAGTATGAAGTTCGAACCAAAAGAGGGCTGTCTTGTTATTGCTGTACAGAGGGGGATTGGACTTCCGGAGCATCAGATTAAGGGGCCGCCAGGTGAGCTAAAAAGACATAAATATTATCTTTGTACAGATTCATAGTTGTTCACTGCATATATTTAAATCCACAAAGTATTTTCTCTCTATTTTTTACGCAAACCAAGTGCGATTCATAGCGCATCGACTGGTCGAAACCTTCAGAAATCACAGACTGCACGAACTAATGATGATAGCAGACTCATGCTCATATTCTTAGATAAGAAGAGTTCGCTATTTCTTGACTACTATCTAACGAACCGATGAACATTAACAATTATTTAGTTAATTTACTTAAACAAAAAAATCCTATATTTGATGATTCATACAGGCTATGGGGTTTTTGTGTATTTTCTGCAATGCTCGCTTCCTTTATACCTGCATCAATCACTAAAAAAGTATTTTAATTGTTTCATAAATTACATACCGTAATTGTGTATATCTTCTGGATATTTTCTTCACAAGAATTTCAGTATGAACTGAATACCGTTTTACATAGCTATATATCCTTCCCTCGGAGCATTGATCCTTCAGGTGTATGTTACATGTAGACAGTGAAGCCAATTCACATTTCTTGCACAACCCCCTCCCCGAAAATATCACTCTTTTAATTCAGAAATAGGGCCATGGTCTCCGCTGACAAACATTTTTTTTCTCGGATCCCTACCCCCTCTCCGGAAAAAAAATCCGAACTCGCGCATGTTAACCGGTTGACACATGAACAACAGTCAAGGATAAAAACCCAGAAAATAGTTTACTCAGTGTATGTAAATATTTACATCCACTTGTACGTTCAAGTTTCTAATATTTAACGTAACATTTGCAAGTATGTTTCTTTAATATATGAACCTACAGAATAGCGTAAACGTTCAATTCTGTGTGAACTTTTTCATGACGCTACAATAATTATGGCACGCGCTTAGCGCTTGTCGATTGGATTATTGTAAACATAATATTTCGGTAATTTTAAAAATTCTGAACTATTTGCCTTTTTCGAATGTAAATGTAAGTAATAAACAGCGATGTTAAAAAGTTCATCTGGATGTAAACTTGGTTGGTATGTGATCAAATCTTTTGAGAAGCCCCTATGGCTTCCAAGGATTTGATCACGTGACCAACCAAGTTTATATCCCGGTGAACTTTTTAAACTGCTGTTTATTTCTTAAATAAAAGAGTTCATATAATATTAAAACATTGTAGATCCATATGTGAAAGTAGAAGTCATTCAGCCAGGAAAACCTCCCCAGAAAAAGGTCACTAAAACCAAGAAATGTACGACAGACCCGGTGTTCGGTGAGATCTATAATTTTCCGGTGTCGTTCAAAATGGAGGACATAAGCTTCACGTACGTGACGTTCACCGTGTACAATCATGAACGCATCAAGAGTGACGAGGTTATTGGACAAATGGGTCTTGGTTATGTGGCCACGCAGACGTCAGAGGTCAGTCATTGGCGGGAAATGATGCAGAATCCAGGTCATGATATCTCCAAAATCCACAGCCTACAGGATGTTGACGACGACCAAAAGCTAAAGCTGTAGTAGGAGGTCACTTCTTCTATCTCAAATCTGTCCTTGAACTTTTTTTAGGCTGTTTTATCTTAAAACAAACATTGATATAATTTCGTTGACTACTCAGTAATTTAGGACATGTCCCAATCTGAAAAACGAATTATTAGAAGCATTTTGTTTTACTATTGAGCATCAAATGTCGTTTTAAGAGAGAGAGAGAGAGAGAGAGAGAGAGAGAGAGAGAGAGAGAGAGAGAGAGAGAGAGAGAGAGAGAGAGAGAGAGAGAGAGAGAGAGATTTACACGATGTGCGATGGGAAAACTATTTATCTTTTGTATAAATGAATAAAGCACAGGTATTACGCAGTTTGAAATTAAATATCTCTATCGCTATGCACCTATTCGTCACGTGAAGTGGGGTTTATGAACAAGCGAGACTAGCCATTTTGTGACTGTCTGCTTTTTACTGTGTACACACTATGGATTACCTACCAATAACTTACCAGAACCGGGACTCGGGGTCCCCGCATAACCCCATGCCGATGAGAGATTTGCTAAAATCTTTGCTACACGAGGAATTAAGTAACAATCACGTGGTTAAACAAGAGCCGCTTAAGTGGACCCAGTCCTTCCAGCTTCACCATCATTTCCATCCAGGAGAGGTCAAAGTGTTCATCAAAGATGGGAAATTGCGACTGCACGCCAAGCATGCGCGAGGGGAGGACGATGAAAATTGCGATATTCGTGAAAGTAAGCGCAGTGTGACACTTCCTGCCGACATAGACAGATCTCGGCTACACTGCTACAGCCATGGGCATCAACTGGTTGTAGAAGCCCCCTTTCTAGCTAAAAGTCAAAACGAAGGGGAGGAGATTGCGATAGAGGAAACTGATGACGAAACAGCAGACGATACGTCTTCGTGTTTCAGACAAGACATGGACCTGTCGACCTTTACACCGGACCATATAAGCGTGCAGCGCTGTGGGCCTGACGTCATAGTCAGGGCTGACCATTGCCTGGATGAGGACGGCATTAAAGTATCACGCTCATTCCACCGGGAATTCAAAATCCCACCGAACGTTTCCTCAGAGAAATTACGCTGTCGTCGTAATAGTAAAGGAATGTTGATATTTTGGGCACCCTTTCAAGCGGAGATGAAATAGAGGGACACTATGTAGACTCGGTGCTGCTTACAACAATTAGTTTTAAGCAAAAGTTTCCGTATAAGGTTTTTCATAAAATATTAACCATTTTTTGATTCAATTTAGCTTCATTATCATTGCTTGAGCTTATTCAAATTACCACTGTAATAACATTGACTAAAACTGGTGCTGTATAATTCCAATTCATTATATTGTGAATCATTTCAATTATAATGATGTTCACCTGCATCCATGTATTTAGCTCATAAGATTTCGATACAAGAAAAAAGGAGTCATAAATGAATAAAGTTGATTTTATTTGATCAAAAAATACATATAAAAACGTGATCAACATAATGTAAAAGTATATCATTATATCAAAATAAATACACACGTACAGTTTATAATTTTATGACCGGTATTAGTTTTTATTTTAGTCTGAACTTTTTAATAACTTGACCACAACTGGTAAAAGAGGTCGTGTGCGGAGGTGTGTCATTTGCCCATATACTGTTATATCGAGTTGAGCGACATACTGTTATGAAACACATGTTCGCAAAGCATATCACTTTAGACGAGTGACTCTGTCAATGCTATAGCCAGCAGTGTTACAATGCACTTTGGAAAATTACGCACTTTGAAATTTTTTTTCAAAGTGCGTTAATTTTGGGACTAAGTCCACACACTTTGAAATTTTTTTTTCCAAAGTGCGTCGATATCGTCACCGGCTATTCCATGTGCTTATAAACAAACATGATGTGAAAAAAGGATACGTTAATTATTGTTATCAAAAACAATATGATCTGTTAGTAATGTCTAATGAATGAGTTTGCGTCACCATGTCACCTTCTTTCATATTCTAGTAAGTTAAACCATTATAAGGAAAATATGTGCATTTCATATGCACTGTAGTATTGTATCAGACTCTGATATGAATGAGTCTAACTGTAAAAGGTATTTTTCAAAATAAACAGCATTAAGTTTTGTTTAGAAATACACAGTCATTTAACACTACTACACAAATCCTCTGCAAATTGATTCGATGTACAGTTATTTGGGGCACCATTAATCAGCTGCTGAGAAGTATCCAATCAGTGACGTCGTATCACTCAGTCTAGACGGACTCCCAAAACGGAGTCAACGGAAGTGAATTTCTGCAAGTATTTTGGACTCCGTTTTGGGAGTCTACGCATGCGCACTTGTACAAAAAATGGCGATTTTTCGATGAAAACATGGGGTCCACGAGAAATCATCTTGCAAAGTGCTGCATGTGTTGGCAGACTTCTAACATGTTTTAAAAGACCCAGGATATAATTTACTATCGATCGTATTTGCACGAAATAGGTGTTTATTTGCACTTAAGAAAGTTATTTATCTCCGAAGTTGGATGTTTGGACGATGCTTAAAAAGTGATATTTTTGTGTTTTTCATGGAATTTTATCGTTACTAAAAGGTAAATTGCATTAAATTGTACTTTCTTCGTATTGTGTTATAATTTAAAGTCACCAAACACACAAATTGATAAGTGCATAAACGAAAAGGGTCCCGACTACTAACAAAAACTGGCTGCTCTAGCGATGATTAAAAACGTCTTATTTGTTTTAAAAAAAATAGAATTGGTAGTTTAAAAACCTAGAAAATTAAACCAATTGTCATTTTAGATACAATAACTCTTTAAATTAAACAGATAATTATCATCAAAACAATTATAATCGCTCGCGGCGTTTCCGATGTTAGTTAACCATATTAAATGCATAAATATTCGAGATAATTAAGTAATTAAGCCTGAAAATGATGTAAATGAGACTATATATCAACCAACAACGATTAATAATCATATTCAAGCATTTAATTTATTTCTAAAAAGTTATAGTTATACGCGATCGAAGATATGGGTGAATTTTTCATTTTAAAAATTAATCTTACGTAATACAAGTAAACAGTTATGAAAATTTGATATAAATATGACAAATAAACTTTTAGAAATGTTTTTGAAAGTTTAAAATTAATTTTTGTCGTGCTTTTGGCCAATTTTAGAGATTTTTTTAGAACTAAGGGGCATAACTCATACGTTGTTTACATTAGAAACGCCATTTTACCGCAATGCATGATGGAGCCAAAGACTCCGTTTTGGGAGTTAACTCCGGTTTGGGAGTCCCGTCTAGACTGATCACTGGAGTCTGGGTGCTAGGATTCCTGTAGCCAGCCGTGAACCACTTTCTGTATCATCTGAAAGAATCGTTCATCTGTTAGAATGGCACAAGGAAAGATGTTGTAAAATTAATGCAAGAAGCAAATCACATGATATTAAATTGATGCATACCAGTAACTAATATATATTGTTATACTTTCATGTTAAATACTGAAATCTGATTGGTTTAGACGATTTACAGTCAAGTCGTACACAGACCAACTCGTATACAGGTCAACTCGTATACAAAATTTTCCGCATAAAAAAACGAAAGTCAACTCGTATACAAAAATTTCCGCTTAAAAAACTTAAAGTCAACTCGTATACAAAAAATTCCAAATATAAAAGAGGAATGCTAAACCGAAAGTCAACTCGTATACAAAAAATTCCCGTATACTAAATCGACAGGAAACACACAGGTGTCGTACCATGTTGAAAGAAGTTTGGGAAATGACATATAAAAGCGGAAAGATGGATATATTTTTTCAAACAAAATAATGAGGAGTATCTTAATTAGCCTTTGAGAAGTAATCCGTTTGGAGAAGCAAGAAACACTGCGCTTGTTGTTTTAACAATTATTGTTTTGATGTGTAGAAATAGTTACCAAATAATAATGATTGGATTGACACAATTAATTATCGTTAATTTTTTTGTTGTAATTTCACACCGTTACCGAGTTTAATCATAATGCACAATTATACATGTATGAATTTTGCAATCTTTGTAATAGTTGATAACATCCATTTTATTCTTATATGTCCTTTTTACGCTGAATTACGGAAGCAATATATAAAGAAATTTTATTACAAGAAACCAAGTGTTTTTAAGTTACTTTTAAATTACTTTTACGTTTTGTTTCTAACTTTTTGTATACGAGTTGACTTTCAAATTATGGTGATTTTTTGTATACAAGTTGACTTTCGGTTAGGTATACGGGAATTTTTTTGTATACGAGTTGACTTTCGTTTTTTTTTGCGGAAATTTTGTATACGAGTTGACCTGTATACGAGTTGGTCTGTGTACGACTTGACCGGACACCGTTTAGACGCAGTTCATAATCTGTTCTTTTACCCTCAGCGTTAGCAACGCACCTAGCAACGCCTACGTCATGCGCCTACGGTTCGCCGTAGAATTCACATTATTCCTATCTAAAAGCAGTGATGTTTTCTTTAAAATTAAGACATTCAGTATAACAAAATAAATAGTGTCTGTTTGGGCATGTTGGGAGGATAACAGTTGAAATTGACACCCCTCGAAAACCATTGTCAACATCCGCTTCGCGTCGGTTGAAAATGGTTTTCTCGGGGTGTCAATTTCAACAGTTACCCTCCCAAACAGGCACTATTTATATAGTGTTACTGTAGGCACACAAGCTTCACACTGTATATGGCTAGTCCAAATTATTAACCAAATAAAGACGAGCAAGAGAATTGTATTGAAACTTATATTGTCAAATTATACTAACTACTGAAGCTTGAACTGTGGAATGTTTAAAATTTGTAGAGATCAATTTTTCCTACCTACATCTTACTCACACACATTAAGAAGGTATGGGGTATCTGTCAATATCTGTCACTGCGCTGTTAGGTGACAATAATGGGAAAGAAACTACTTAATATTTACACTTCATTTCTTTGTATATTTTGATAAACAATACGTCACAACATGGAGGTGTCCCATACCACCTTAAGTTCTGCTGACTAAACAATGCTTGCAGTGTACCACCTACTGGACTTGGTTTTTCTTTGTCTCAAATTGACTTAGTTTTTCTTTTTTTTTTAAAAAGAAGTGTTGCCTATGCAATGACCAACACAACAAACTCATTTTAGCTTTAAATGGATTGGGTTTTAAATATGTCGATATCATGTAATGCTATGCAGATACTCTGAGTCACAACCGTAATCATTATTCAACATAGCGATTGGGGAATTTATAAGTTTGTAAAAATGTTATAAATAGTAATTAATTTTGCATGTCTGAAGTCTGCGAAAATTTACATATAGAATAAAAATAATAAAAAGACAGTTAAGAAATGAACTTACCAGTCTGGCATCTTTGAGGGACTGTGGGTCGGTTGACCTGTCACTAGCCATGTCAGCACAGTGCGCCGTTCCATTAATAAAGACAGCAGTCTCATTCAGAGATACGTCTGATTTCAGGACACTCAGAAAATGCCAAGGATCTATTGAGCCTAGCAAGAACATGTAGCACACTTGTTAATTACGTGATTTTCTTAATAAATGAATAATTATTAATATACAAAGCAAAGTGCCAAAGATTCTGATAACTTTGAAAGCATACTGTGAAATCATTAGATATCGTGGTGGCTCAATTTTCGTGGAATTCGTGGGTACCTGTCATCCACGAAATAACGTCTTCCACGAGGTGATAAATTAGGGTAATAAAGTCATATTTCCTTCAGTAGATATATGAGAATACACAAAGTTATGTCCCAACGAACCTGTAAAATTACACCATCCACGAAAACTGGCCCCCACAAAATTTAATGATTCCAAAGTACTACTATATTTTACCATTGACAAAGAGAACCCTGGTTCCTTTTGGCCGGTTGGCACCATAATATTCATTTGTAAACTCTACAAAGTTTGGCACCGAGGACGGGGAGATTTTGTAGATGTCCCTACAGATGACAAGGTTTGATTCCAGGGTCAGGAGTCTGGAGAACGGACAGCTGGTGCCTTCATCACAAGTCTGATCTACAGGATTAAAATTCACTTTTAATATTGAATTGTGGTATCATTCAAATTCTTGAGGCTCATTGTCTGTGGTCAGTCAAAGATGAAATTTTCCAATCTATTGCCCAGGGTTGAATGCGAGAATAAAATCATATATATAGTAAAAAAAAAATCCATCAACTTATGATTCTATGACATTTGTTGTGTATGTTTTACTAATTCTGACTGTGCCTTAAGATTATGGAATACAATATGGGATGAATCAACAAATTTATTTCCTATGTACCATTGATACTCTATTGACGCGAATTGTTCCGCCATGTCTGCAAATGATATTGTTGTAGTTAGTCTCAAGTACAGTGGTATTAATCGTTTCTTAAACTTGAATCAATATAAATTGTTAGCAATACATGTATATACACTGTATCTTATTTTGAATGAAATTATAAGTATCTTTGACACCGTTGAAGTGCATGTTTTTGTGCATATTACATTGCAAGGTTAATTAGCATGCATGTAACTGTAGCTCTTGGGTTTGTCAAGTTCAAAATTTTCACGGAGACCTTTACCTTTTACTTTTTAAAAAACTGACTCTGTGATAAAAAGTACAAAATTTTAACAGCTAATTTAAAAGAGTAATTACCCGGTAATTGAAGAACGATCACTTGCTATCAGAAAAAAGACAATACAAGTACTAAATTATAATACATTGTATCACTGCTTGTTATTATCTGCATCATAGCTCCAGGGGCAAAAACTGTAAACTTTTGGTAGAAAGATGCATGCAGACCTTTATTGGTCAATCTTTTATAATATTCACACTAGTCTTTCATTTATAATGCACAAAGCAAGTTATTGCTACAAGTAAAAAAAACAATGCACAGTAAATTAAAGAATTGCTAAAAATACAACACATATTTAATTTATTGTGACCAAACCCTGGTCAAAAGCTAAGTTTGAGGGGGGGATCTTACAATAACCAAACTGTGAGCAGGTCTGCCAGGTCCATTGTCTGATTCCAACCCCACTGGCCGCCCGGTCCACCGTCTGGTTGTTGAACTGGGACAGGAATTTGGAATAAGAGTTGTCCACACAACTCTGATTGAATAGATTCATCGCCATCTAAAAAGGAAGAAATTATATATACCTACATGTACTCATAAAATTATAAAAAGATTAATCTTCATGTAGTTAGTTCTCAGGCAATTCTAAAAGAGGTTCACTCCACAGGTTTAAGGAAGCCATTTTGGGTCATCTAAAGTCTGAAAATTCTGCACCACATATTAATTCTAGTGGTACAATGTACCGTATACCGTATTTATATTTTACAATGTCTAATAACCTTTATTGAATAAAATTTTTTTTAAAAAAATACATTTTTACAGAGTTTAGTAAGGGACTATATCTTGTAGCGGAAGAATAAACAATTTTTATAACTCAATAGTTTAAGAGTACTGTTACATGTACTTTAGCTTCATAATTATCAGCGCAGACCAAACTTCTAGAAAGTTTGTATATTCCAATACATATGATGTTATGAAAAACATATTTGAATAATATTTTGATATTTCTATTGATATATTTTGGCATAGTTAGGAAAACACTAACTAAAATTTTGGCATCAAATTAGCTTATTTCATGCTTAATCTCAAATTTTTGAGATGTGACCTCTATTTTTTTTTTAACTTTTACCCGAGACATTAAATATAATCATGTCTATTTGTATGCAAAGTTTTGGAAAGATGACGATAATATTTTTTTTGTATTTTGCATTATAATTTGATTACTCCAAAATTTGGTAACAATCTTAAACCTCTTTTGTTGTGTTCATTTGAAGCCATAAGTAAAGCAAGATTTTTTAAACTTTGACTTGGATATTACTTTTATAGTCACTACACGTGTTTAACTTCAAAATGTATTAAAATCATAATAAAAAAATAGTTTCAACTATAAACATTTGTTTGATTTCTTCAAATAATCAATTTCCATGCCAAATTTTAACAAAAATTTAAGGAAAATTAACATTTCTGTTTGGGGCCCTTAATTCAAAAAAATGGCATGGGTCACAAATGAACATTTTAGGTCCCTTTCTTTATACCCAAGTGGTTTTTGGATGATTGACATTACTAGTATTTGAGGTGCCAACATCCTTAAAACAAGAGGCCCATGGGCCACATTGCTCACCTGAGGAACAAGAGAGAATACATTCCTATATAAATTTTTGTCCCCCTCCACATTGTGACCACATCCTACCCCTGGGGAATATGATTTGAACAAACTTGAATCTACCCTTCCTGAAGATGCTTTCACACAAGTTTCAGCTTTCCTGGCCAATTAGTTTTTAAAAAGAAGATTATTAAAGATTTTTCTCTATATTGACCCTCAAAAATCCTATGAAAAAAATCGGATCCTTCCATCCAAGTTTCAGCTTTCCTGGCTGATTAGTTTTTAAAAAGATTTTTGAAAATTTCTCAATTTTTTTAATAATTTTGAATTATCTTCCCTTACAATTTTGAATCCCCTTTGTCTAAAGATGCTTTATGCTAAGCTTGGTTGAAATTGGCCTAGTAGTTCTGGAGAAGAAGTTGAAAATGTAAAAAGTTTATAGACAGACAGACAGACAAATGGACAGAAAAATCTCAAAAAAAAAAATTCAGCTCAGGTGAGCTTATAAAATGAAAGCATAGTATAAATTGATTGATCATTATATCATTCATTGGTATTGTTTTAACTTAACAATTAATGCAATACTTCTGACCTTATAAACCATCTGCAGGTTTTTATATGAATCGTCTGACTTTGTCATCTGTTTACACAGGGACTGAATGTTGAGTCCAGGAACCTCGTTATTATATTGCACTACTCCCATAAAAATTCCAGCTAAGTTGTTGACAAAAACCATTTGGTCATTTTTCTCACTCAAGGGTCCACAGGAAAGGAAGTCCTTCTCCAGCTGTACGGTCTGATTGGCTTGGATCATGCTGTCGATTCTCTGGAAGGCCTCCACAATTTGTTTGATGCACTGAGTAAAGAATCCATGATAGAAACAAATGAATAGTTACCAAATCTATCTATGTACAAGTTTATGGTGGCTTGACACACCAGTGTATTTTTTGATAGATCGATTGGTATGTGTGCCACCTTAAAATAGTTTCAGCAGTATATATACTCTGAAAACTGTGAAGCAGTTAAAAATAATAATCATAGAATAATAATAATAAATACATGTATGCTTAAACTGTTTCAAACCAGTTTATATTTTAAGTATAAATCTGTTACCTATTGAAAATTCAATTATGAGCCATATTGGGCATAGAGGAGAGAGAATATGATCAAGACAAGTGATGTTGAATAGACAGAGGGACAAGCTCAAGGATATATTTACCTGTTGACTCCCGCCAACTGTGGAGTCAGTTAAACTTTGAGCTACCACCTCATTATAACCTTCAAAGTTGGTCTGTGCCTGTACGGGGGCTGATGATGCAACTGCTCCATATACAAGGTGAGGGTACTGCAGGGAAAAAAAACCATGAGACCCAAAAGCCACATCACTCACCTAAGTAACAGATCTTAAACAAACATCTATACCTATCTTGCTTAAAAACAGAGCAAAATTTTAATCCATTGAGTGTACACAACATGTTACAGTTTTACAAAGTTGGACTTTGCAACCTTCATAAAGCCTCTAAATTTGTCCATGCAGTGGTCACAATTTGAACAAATTTTTGTGGACATCTCAGGATTATTGCATTAAAATGATAACAATTATTTTCTAATCTAATAACAGCTCAGAGTTTCTGTTTATTATTTTCTCTAAAGAGAGGCAAAGTACTGCACTGAGACAGCTGTTCCTAGTAACTTTAAAGGTTTGTTGTTATAACATGGCACTGCAGGGTTGTCTCTAAAAATTGAAGTAGAAGGAGGAAATGAAAAAGTAGAGGGGGGTATGGGTATCTTGCTTATAGTTACATTGTGTTTGAAATGCAAAAATAGCCGGGTAATTAAGGCATTATAGGCGGGGGAATTCCCCGCCTCCCGGGTCTTAGAGACAACCCTGCCGTGCGCAGCAGAAGCAAGCAAAGCCCATGCGAGGCTTAATGGTAAATATAAGAAAATCAGCTAAAATTAAAAGTTGAATAAGGGTACTAACAGCTTTTACTTATTCTAGGAACATGGTGTACAAATGTGATACATATACCTGTACAGTAAAATTTGCATAATTTGTTTTATCCGTATAACAAATTCATTATAATAAGTATATATAGCCAATTCCCTATATACATAGTTTCTTGTACAAGACTTCTTGTCCTTATATTGGTGAAATGGATTTTTTCTTAATAATAAAAAATTTACACCACATAAAGCAGCTTTATTGTAAATTTTGGGATTTTAGGTGCAGTGGTTATGTAGAACTAGGATGGATGGCAAACGGACAAATAGTGATCAGAAAAGTTCACTGAGTAAGCTCAGGTGATCTAAATATAATCCACATAAGTTTTATAGTCACTACTGTGGAATCATTTAAATTCGTGTGGGCCAATTTTTGTGGATTGCTTAAATTTTACAGGTTCGTGAGGACGATATTTCGTGTATTATCTTATACCCTGAAAAGGAAAAATGACTTTATAATTCTAGTTTATTAATTCGTGGAGGATTTTAATTCATGGACAATAGGAACCCGCGAATTCCACGAAAACTGAACCACCACGAATTCTAATGATTCCACAGTATACATTTATTTTCTATGATTTCGTCATCAAGGTATAAACTTTCTAAAGCTTGTCTACAAGCATTTCAAGATTAAGAATGTACCTTTAAGCGAAACCATGCAGATAAAGCCCCTGGATAACTTCCACCAAAAGAAATCCACTTGTTGCTGGTCAGTTCATACCTGTCTGTGATGTACTTGTGGACTCTTGTCAAATCAGCCAATCTAGCTCAAATATAAAGACAGATATTAGTTATACATGTATATATTTAGACTCTAGACTTCTGTCTAAGTAGAAGGCTCCAAAATTTACACCGTTATTTCACTGATCGACTTGATCAGTGAAATAACGGTGTAAATTTTAATACAGAACCCCAAATATCACTTGACAGGTTTTTTTGGTCAAACTAGATGACAGGTAAAAAGCAAAAAATAATCTATCATAATAATAATCTGGCTTTAATACCAACCCTTGTTGACTGGACAGATGTTCCAACTGATCTAGATGTAAGCCATTGTCATTGATGCTGCTACCATAGAATCGATGCTCGGCGGCTACTACCATCGCACCAAACCGCTTAGCCATTTCAACATGGTGACCTATAAAACATACAGCTCATAAAATATATTATTATACTTTCATGTTAAATACTGAAATATGATTGGTTTAGACGCAGTTGATAATCCGTTCTATTACCCTCAGCGTTAGCAACACACTTAGCAACGGGTAACACAACGAATTGTTACATGCACGTTAGTTATGCGCGTACGGTTCGTCGTAGAATTCACGTCATTTCTATATAAAAGCAATATTAAAGACATTCAGTATAATAGAATAAATAGTGCCTGTTTGGGAGGGTAACAGTTGAAATTGACACCCCTCGAAAACCACTGTCAACCTCCGCTTCGCGTCGGTTGACAATGGTTTCCTCGGGGTGTCAATTTCAACTGTTACCCTTATCGAACAGGCACTATTTATATAATGTACATAAAACAAGGGGCCTACAGGCCTTGATGGTCACCTGAGTATCACAGCCAATATTAGATTGACGTGTCAAAATCTCATGTTTGCATTTTTTGTTTCATTTAAAAAGTCCTGCCCTAGATCTAAAAAAATTCCCCAATTTTGGTAGAGGGCTTCATGGAATTCAAAATCATACAATTAGTTTTTCTCAAATAGTATTACCATAAATTTAATTTTTTTCCCCATATGTGTTAGAGAAGCTCAAGAAGAAGATTTTAAATATTTTTTTTTGAAATATTTCACACACCCCACCTCCCCTCATGAGGTCCAGAGGGTGGTAGGGTCATAAATTTCACATTAAGATTCCTCTTATCCTAGAGATGCTTCACACCAAAAAATTGGCCTTAATTTCAAGTTAAAAATGTCAAATTTTAACGAACAACGGACGATGACGGACGAAGACCAATTACAATAGGTCACTTGAGTGACTCATGTGATTTAAAACTATCGGATGAAACTTAACTTAAAATTTTCTATGCTTTATTTACCGGAATAAGCAGATCTATTGGGGAGAGCCCCCTCTCCTCCTATGAATAAGAAAATAGGACCACTAGGTTTAATCCAGTTCTCTGTATTGATGTATACCTTCTGATTGTACATTTCCTACAAAATATTTACATAAGAAAATCAGGATTCATAATTAAAAATATTTACTAAATCGTAGAATTATACAATCTACCTCAAAATTACAGTTGCAAACCCCTTGACACATCACAAAACTGCAATCTGACTAGAAATTCAAAATATATGTTTTGTGCACATTATGGGCTATATATAGGATACGGAATGGGATTGCCAGGAAAGATCATTATTAAAGAGGTAGTGAACAAGTAATTTAAATACTTACTGTATTTGTATGAAAATCATTTATTTAATTTTTTCACCCTACCTCGTATGTTTGGTATTTTAAAGATAACGTTTAATGTAGAATTAACTTTAGGAGGCCTTAAAACAAATCTTGCTCTTCGGATATGATTTGTACATAAATAAGATATTTATCTGTATGATAAACATTGAAAACTTTTAAATTTGTGTCTTTTTTCTCTCTATGGGTCATGGCTCAAATCTACTTATATGCAAATTTTTTTTACACCTGGCTATTTGCATGTGTCTTCCCTTGAAAGGTCTAAGTCTAGTCCTTTTTTAAACAAACAACCTTGAAATCTCTTCAACAAGAAATACTATAGCTGACAGGTGTGTAGCTGCCTATATGTAAGTGCATACGCATCATAATCATTCTAAAGAAAAAAAACATAGACTCAGAGAGAGAGAGAGAGAGAGAGAGAGAGAGAGAGGAGACCCAGCCACTGTTTGCGTACACTTCATTTCCATTCCAACTTTGCGCCTGGTTGAAATATTTCATGCAGAGAAGCAATCTAATTCAAATTAGATATCTGCTGGAGCAGACCAAAAGATCTAATTCTATCAGATTGGCATAGAAATAAAAAAAATCAAAAATGTATTAATTAAGAAAAAAAATGCATATAGCATACAAATATGATTGACTGTACCTGAATCCTATGTTTAAGAGACCAAGTTAGATGCAGACTACATTTTTTATTTATTACAGACTTACTGAATTAAGTGCATCAAAATGGTCTATAGGTTGAGGCAATTGAACTTCTTCCACAATCTGAGAGCTGCCATATAATTTCTGTTGTTCAAATACTGCATCCTCATCTCTCTGACTTTCGACAAGTTCTCGAATTTTTAAGAAGCTGTTTCCTTTCAACATTTAAAAAAGAATAAATCTCACTGGCATGCATTACATCATGATAACATTTGAATTAAGATATAATTTATCATGTGTTCTTAAAATGCTCTATTTCATTGGCTAATTAAAACATAGGTAATCACAAATTACAAAGCTCACCGAGACAAGGCATCACCTTTATGTGACCATAACCTGATTGACTCAAGTGACCTTAAAACTAAACATATTTAATAATGATATAATTTATATAGGTCTGATAAATTTTGGTTCAAATTATCCATCTCGTTTTTTTTAATTGTGGAGGCTGTGCACATTAATTAATTAGAGCTTAAATTGTATTTCCTCTTCCATAATTCAATTTACTAAAGTGAAAGGTAACAAATGTTCATGCTTTGAAGTCCTTGGAGAGATTTCTTCCATATGTAAGGGAAGAATATAGCCTTTTATGTACTTATTAATAAGTGCTTGTATGAAAAGAGATGTGTGTGAGAGTGAGAAAATAAAAACTTTTAAAATTAGGAACTAAGGAAGTAATTATGATGATATTCAAAAAAGACTAAGTCAGCTGAGCTGGAATATTTGGATTTGTAACATCGTCTGATCAAAATCTCCAAGACATTTAAGAATTCAAATTCATATAACTGAATAACTTTGTACAAAAACTGTTCTGCATGCAGCTTCCTTCCCTCCTTTGATTGTATATATATGTCATAACTCTATTTTATAACTCAGTCATACGTAATAAATCTGTATGCTCTAAATGATGAATTTCTGTTCCAAAATCCTTAAGAAAATCCTGAGTCTGAATTTAATATAAGGATAGCATTTCATATCATGAGATACTGTGTGAAGATGTATTAAATACTATGAAATGTCGAAATGAGTAAGGGAAGTGTCGGCCAATGACGGCCATATTAATTGCCTCATATTATTTCTCACCGAACAAATATAGAGATATATGAGGCAATCACGTGCTATGTCTAAACCAATGAAAGTGTGACATCTCAGTCCAAGAGAAAACAATGTATCATATTTGATACATAATATGATATTGTATGATATGATACAATACAATTCGAAACAGCATTCATTGGCATCATACCAATATGATACATTTTCATTTGATAAAATAATATATACTATATTACAACTGCTTACAAATAAATAACACCTTTCTTTAATGGAATTACACCTATCTTCACTTCAATTAAAGATAGGTCCAAATGAATTATACCTATTTCTAATTCATTTGAAGATACATATGTAGGTATACTCATGATATTTGTTTAAAGATAATAGGTATAATTGATTGGAAGTTAGTACAAATAGATCATATCCACAAAAGATTTGAAGATACATACCATTCAAAAATACCTACTAGGTTCAATTTGTTTTGTGTTATTGAAAATAATGAATGCTCCCTCACAGATTTGAACATGGAGGGAAATGCGGGGAGCATGCAGAATGCAAATAGCTTTTAAATTAATAGGTCAATTTAAAATATATTGTTTTATGGTGCGACCATTGGGGAGAGCACCGCATATTAATTTGAATTAAGGTGGTATTTTTAAAATTTCACAATATTTAACAAAAAATATGTTTAACATATTTTTGGAAAGACAAAAATTTTAAAATCCCCATTGAGATTTGAACTCATGACTTACAGATACTTAATGAACCCTCTTACCCACTGCGCTTCTCTGTTAGGTGACAATTTTGGGAAAGAAACTATTCATAAAATTACACTTGATTTGTTTGTTAATTTCGATAAACAGTAGGTCACAACATGGCAGTGTCCCATACCACCTTAAATACCAAGGATACATATTGGCAACTCCTCCATTAGCGTTTTTTGTTGTTGAAAAATGGTACGGGACCAACCTAATACTTTGAGAACTACATTTTAGTTAACTGAGATTATGATATTAAATCAAAAGTATATTGTTTTAATGAAAAGTGTGCATAGGTTTTAGACATTTTTTAAACAAAAAATTGAAAAATAAGATTAATATATTAAAAATATATTGGCTAGCTATAAAACATCAGCGAAATCTCGGACGACGGGCCAATTAACTGCCTCCTAAAACTTGATATCCTCTTTCATTATTGATTATATGACAAACACATGAAAATATTATATTTTGAATGTTTTTGTAATAGGTTTTAGCTGTTTATATTTTGATATAATTGTTTATTAGAAAGATATACTGAATTAAACTGTGAACACTTTACAGTAAGGACCACGAGATTTCGATCAGTTGCCAATCTCTGTTATTAATGTCTCTGATATATGTTTAAGGTAAATATACTGGTAATTAATTAAAGCTTAATTTACCTTTCGTGTGGATTAATGTGATAAAAAATTATTAAAAATATTTTAGCTTCCAAATTTAAATGACAATAACACCCGCAGGGGTGTAAATTTCAATTTGTCGTTCCACAGTTCCGACGCACTTGCATCAATATCGTGGCTAAAACACCCAAATTTTTATTTAAAGAACGAATTCAATATTCATTTGTTTTATACGATATAAAATGGTTTGGGGCAGTTTACACTTTATAAATCGCGAAGGGGTTTATAAAAAAGCGTAAACTGTTTTAAACCATTTTATCTCGTATAAAACTATCATAAATATTGAATTCATTGCTTATAATATAACTTTTTACTCTTCATTATAGATAAAAACGGTCATTTGACCTTTGAAATGACGAAAAAATGTACAAAATTAAAACGTAACGTCAGGCGTATTGATAGGTTTTTGACGTTAGACTTACTATGACGTAGGTAACATTCTTTATACGATATAAAATAATTTTTTAGCCAATCAGAAAGCGCGTTACAACCAGAATTATTATTGCCCATTAAAAATGCCTTACTGAAGCATTGTAAACATTTAATCATGTTAATTTAAAACGAAAAAATAATTTTTGACCAAAATCGTGACCATGTCCCTTTATATTATAAAAGAGAAATCTTTTTTTCATTTATAGTTTTATTATATCATTCGAACCTTGAGGCCTGACGAATTTAATAATAATATGAATACTTGATTAATTTTGGGAAATGTCTTGCAGCCTATTAATTCTGCATAAGCGGGTGTGGTGCATTTGTTAACCCGCGGAATTACATGCGTGTTGAGATATTTGCCTGTATTTATTCCATAGTTTAATGTTATACTATTTATTATGATGATGTATAATATTTGTATAAAACTTACCTGGCAATGCAGAAATATCATGGAATAAGATGATAAACAAGATGCCTTTTAGATTCGACATGATCATAATCACTGGGCCTAATAATGACTGTCTGTCAAAGTGAAACTTGTGATGTTTACCAAGAGCCGGAAGTCGCACGTGATATTAACAAAAATAAGGTTATTAATTGTGGTTATTACAGTTATTAATTGTGAATTGATTTGGTCTATCTCCCCGAGAAAACTCTTCTATTCATAAAGACACAGTACAGATTCGTTGCTATCCGGCATAAAGAAAAATTTTGACTGGTTTGTTTGATGTTATTTTAGTGTATACATACAGTGATACACAGTAACGTAACATGACGAATGAAATAATTACTATACTGTTATATATGTCTCTATAATAATGCAAGTGTCGGAATGAGAACAAGTGTTGTAGGTATATATGTATACATACATGTATATAGAGAGAGCAGGTCTTTCCCCTCCCCTTTTTTCCATGCCCCCCCCCCCCCCCCCTTTCCACCAATATAAAAATTAAAGTACTGAAAGTATTGAAAGACGGAGGCACTACTACTGATAGTGTACCTGGGTTATCGGCTAAGACCAGGCCCAAGGGCCTTAAAACTTTGAAACATTGAAACCCAAACCATAATTTAATGTTGATTCCACGTTAAAGACCCAACTTATTTTCAACTTTGAAGACATCAACCACATAAAATATTTATAAAACACGAGCTGGATGTTATATAGGATGGGATATAAAAATTGCCATGTAATAATCTATATATATTTTACTCCTCCAGGAACTAGCTGTTCAGGGATGGACTGGTTCTCGGGAATCCTCATCTTTTTTGTTACATGTTTGGTTGTTCAATTTGTGCGATTATTTTTATCTGACTCTGACCTACAACTGCAATGGGCAGAAATATTTGGAAATTCAACAGGTTTATATGATTATTTTATGGTCTTTTAACTGTATAATTCTTATTAGACTTTATTTTTATTAATAGTATTCTAAATGAATTATTTATAACCTCATGATAAACATCATGGATGATCAACATATGAATCACTTTTTTAATATATTTATTAAAAAAGTTAGACTGAGATCAAAAGTTTAAGCATGCAGTCAAGGTTTTATGACCTAGGAGCTTTATAGATGTTGCAGATAAATATTAAAGCAAGCTAGATCATCAAATTTGTTCATGGATCAAAAGCTGATGATTTATTATAACTGCATTTCAAATATTTTCACAAGTTATAAAGTTCTGATACTAGTTGTCTTGTTTATGACTAATTTAAAATTAAAACAAAATATAATGATACTTTTATTAGATTTATTAAATTTCAGCTAAATCACGGAAGATAACTTATTAAAATTTATCTATTACACTAGGTACGTTGAAGGGTAAAGTTGTTTGGATAACGGGGGCATCCAGTGGTATAGGAGAGTCGCTAGCTTACAGGTTAGCCGCTGATGGGTGCCGGCTTGTGCTGTCAGCCAGAAGAGAGGGAAGACTGCAGCAAATTAAACAGACCATCATAGGTAAACCTTAGATCATAGCAGTACAGGCAACTTATACAACTCATTGTCATTATGGTACTTTTGTTACTACAACATTTACATTAACAGATGGTGGATATTCTACACAGGAGGATATTCTAATTGTCCCAATAGATTTGCTTCAATTCAGCTCTCATCCAAGTACAGTGCAGAGAGTGTTGCAACATTTTGAGAAGGTAACCTCATGCAGGTCTCTTAATTAAAGCAATTGATTTATTTAGGAATATGAAGTCAATATATGATATTTTGAGATGATCAAAAAGGGTTGGGAGTGATCAAATCCCAACCGTGTTTTATTACCTCATAATATTTAAAGAATGATTCCTATTATTTATATTTATAAAATTTTACAAATTGTGCTTAAAATTACAATAACTTTCATTTGACATGAAGAAAAACTGCAAACCCTTCCAATTAGAGGCCATTGGGGGCCAAAATCTTTCATCCATTATAAGCTCTTTCACTTGACAAAAGAGAATATTACCTCTCTAATGAAGACTCCACCCCTACTTGAGATCATTCACTTTCTCTCTAATGAAGACTCCACCCTCATTTGAGACCATTCACTGTTGAATATCTCAGTTAATGTCTTGCTCATCTTCTTACTGAAAATTGAATGGATTTTAGACCTTAGTTCTCATTATTGCCAGGAGATCATGATCATGTCTATTGTAATCTTTTTCTAGATTGATATTCTAGTTAACAATGCTGGAAGATCTCAAAGGTCTCTCATAGAAAAATGTCCTATGGAAGTGGATCGAGAAGTCTTGGAGATAAACACACTTAGTCCACTATCCCTGACCAAAGCTGTTCTTCCCCATTTCATAGAGAGGAAGGCAGGCCATGTTGTTTACACTAGCAGTGTTGCTGGAAAAATTGGTAAAGGAAATTTAGATTTACATTTACTTTATTTACTGGTATACTCTTGGCTAGCTAGCTGGGCTATTGAAAAATTGGAAAAGGAAATTTAGATTAACATTTACTTTATTTACCGGTAAAGTCTTGGCTAGGTTTCCAATGGATTTTTTGATATACTTCAAATTGCATTTCATAAGCAGAGTACCTGGGTAAGGGATTCATAATGTATAACTTAAAATACATGTATCATTTGCTTTCTACTCATTGTAGATTTTTAGCTCACCTGAGATGAAAGCTCAAGTGAACTTTTCTGATCACTTTTTGTCCGATGTCCGTCGTCTGTCAGTAAACTTTTTACATTCTCGACTTCTTCACCAGAGCCACTGGGCCAAATTTAACCTAACTTGGCACAAAGCATCCTTGGGTAAAAGGGATTCAAGTTTGTTAAAATAAAGGTCCAAATCATGATCCCCCGGGGTAGGGTTGGGCCACAATGGGGGGTCTAATTTTGGGGGTCAAGTGAGCTTTTCAGATCACTTTTTTCACCAGAGCCACTGGGCCAAATTTAACCTAACTTGGCACAAAGCATCCTTGGGTAAAGGGGATTCAAGTTTGTTAAATTGAAGGTCCAAATCATGATCCTTGGGGGTAGGATGGGGCCACAATGGGGGGGGGGGTCTGATTTTTACATATTAATATATATATAGTAAGTCTTCAAAAATCTTTTTCTCTGAAACTGATCAGCCAGAAAAGCTGTAACTTGTGTAAAAGCATCCTCAGGTAGTGTAGATTGAGGTTTGTTCAAATCATGATCCCCAGGGGTAGGGTGGGCCACAATGGGGGGTCAAATTTTTATATAGGAATATAGAGAATAAAACTTTAAAAATATTCCCCTCAAAAAACTATATATAAACCATATATAAACAGTTGTTTAAGTCTGATCATCTTCTTGAGAACTGCAATGCTCAATATGTGATATGACAGTCATCCTGTTACAAATGGGCTCAATGATAAACATAGAATATGCAGAGGAATTTTTTTGAGACAGGATATATTACACAACATTGTTCAGATATTTTGTATATGACTCCATAGAGCTGATTTTATGATATCTATTGTTGCTCAGTTGAGCTAAGTGGCCCATGGGCCTCTTGTTTAACTCCTTTTCACCTATCAATAGCATTGATAATTTCATTTCCATTAGTTACTAGTAAAGCGTAAATCACCAAGGATGTTAGAAGTGAATGCCTATAACCCAAGTTTTTCTCCAACTGTGACAAGATTTAGGCAGTGTAGGCAGAAATGACTGATGCCAAGTTCATTTTTCCACATGCCCAGCTAAAAAGCTCAACATCATGCGAACAGTTATTCAACAGATAAATGAAAATCTAACACAGTTGAAATAATTGTCTGCAGGGTCACCAGGGTTAGGATCCTATGCCTGCTCCAAGCATGCCATGCAGGTAAGAAATAAGTTTTACTTGCTAGAATGATTATATTCTCTAGCATTCATAATTTGTCATGGGTTATATATAGTATTTCTGTGTTTTAGGGCTGGCTTGATTCTCTGAGGATAGAGATGTATACCCACAACATACATGTGACGTCTGTGTGTCCTGGTCCAGTGTTCTCAGAGGCTCTGGTCCACGCTTTCACAGATAGTGCAGATCAAGTGGGTTATCATGAAATACATGAATTTTAAGTTATTTATGGTTCACTGGTCATTTTTCCACCCACAGTTCTGCAGGTCAGAAAAATGGATGATACATGTACATGTACTTTCCAAGTATCAGGGTATATTAAACTCGTTAAGAAAAGCCAGGAAAATGGCAGATATATCAGATTTCAGGTACTATACGGTACTATACAATGTATTAGTTGTGGGAGATAAAGTCGTGCATTGTTAATCTAAGCATACTGTAAATTTCTAATTAAATGCGAGGAATTCATATCCATGTAAATTCGAAAGAAGCACATCCCGCAAATTTTGAAATCTCAACAGTGTAAACTATCTGGAATCATGATAAAAATTCAGATTTCGTGATTTTATATTCTCGCAATATGATGCAGAACCATTTAATCATGAAATAAAGTACTCGCTTAAAATGAGGAATCTACAGTATCATATGATTAATCATTCTTAGCTCAAGATCAGTTTTTCTTTCTTTCTTAGTCTTTGGGGGTCATTATGGATCCCAGTGAGAGGAGAATGACATCTGAGAGATGCGCCTCTCTGATAGCTGTTGCTATAGCAAACAGACTGGATGAAGTATGGGTATCACCCCATCCAGAGCTACTGTATTTATACCTCTTTCAATACTTTCCATCAATCGCCAAAAGGTTAGTACAGAAAAAAAAGATTGTAGACGTAAATTGTCTTTGGCTTATGCTGTTTTCTTTGCTGCACACAGTGTAAATCAAATAAAATTTGTTTGTTAGAAGGAACTGATTCGGTTTAACATTGCTTTTTATCAAAGGAACAAATAAGTTCCTAAAATTACTTCATTACTAGCTATTCAAAGGAACTGAAACTGCATGAGTATTGTAAATAAAACCTGTTTCAGAAGATTGATCAATTGTTTTTGTGTTTCAGAATTGCCAATATATTTGGACAAGACAGAGTTTCTAAAGTACGAAGAGGAATTAAATCTTTACATAAAACTTCATAAACTTAAATGTTTATTAATAATGCATGTTTGCAAAACATTTTGATTTCACAAAATTTTAATAAAACAAAATACAAATATGCTCTTGTCCTTTTTTCTTTCGATTGCTTTAATACGATGGCAATAGCATTCTTATCAAGACCTTAATGAATACACTTTTCAATCAATAAAATAGAAATTTCAATTGCTTTGCCAATAATGCAGTTTTAATTTGTAGTTTTTGCATTTGCATGCATTTTTCAACATACAATCAATATATAACACATATAATCAAATGCATGTTATGAATTACAAAGGCGTGAGAGGGTGGAAGAGTAGAAGCTGCTCCTAAATCTTAAATGAATCGGAAGAACAAAATGGATGGCAACTGTAACTCTCTGTGACTTGCCTCCTGTTCTCTAATCCAACACACTGTCTAGCCAGTCTTCCAATTCATTTGCTGTAAATAGAGTGTAAAATAATTGCTAACAGTTCACCATCTTTGCTAGACAAGGATTTACAATCCACTATAGCCTTATCCCATTTTGGAGAATGCATTGAATCTAAAACCCTTGTCAGTTCATTAGTTTTAGCCGTTTGAGTAGATGTACCGGTAATAACTGCAACAATGTATCCTACCCAAATTGATCTTGTCTGAATACATGAAAACTTTTTCAAGGAAATAAATGAGGAAAGAATATATTATAGCAGCATTATAGTACTGCCTATCCTCACCTGATGTGTCATCTGCAGCTTCTGAATGCTTTAGGTTTGGTGATTTTTCCACTGTTTCCACAGACAATAAAGAATCTAGGTCTTTGTCATTGATACAGCTGTGTGGTGAGTCATTGTTTGAGGAAGCTAACATATCAAGGGACTGTTCAGATGAGATTATTTCTCTGGTTAAACATTTATTTAGTTGACTTCCTTCTGTCTTTGCTGGAGTCACTAAGTTTGAATTCTCCCTTTGATTTAGTTTTATTTGAGAGGATCCAGATACACCTTTAGAGCATTCCTCTGTCTCCACTTTCATGACTTTTAACTGATCATCCTGCAAAAGAGGTTCAAATCTACGAGGGTCAATAAAAAAATACGAAGACTTTTGTCATAGTTATGTTACTTAACGTCGTATCATTACTAAATTTGGTAGACATAATTTAGCAATAGTTTCAAAGAATTTGCAAGGAAAAAAGTTAATTAATTTCTTTATTTCTAAGAATTATATAGAATTCAATCCTGCAAAAATGAGGTCACGGCGCACGGTCAAAATTTGTGTTATGTCAACAATAAACCATAAAATGTTGAAAGTAATATCTCTATAAATTGGGCATAAAACCAAATATTATTGAAACTTCAAATTTAGTATAGTCATGGTATTCTATGTACCAAATAATGACGGGATATATTGTTTTGTCGAACAGATATTAGTAACTAAAGACAGATAGTCCTCTTTAGAGTTGACTAAAAACATCGACGTCGACGGACGTCACGGCGCAACGAGAAGTACAAATAAAATGGATCTAACTCAGGAAAAAGCCGATAGAAGCTGTGAAAATGCTCAATGGTGCAAAAAATAAGTCAACAATTATTTGCAAGTTTGTGTTTAACTGTAATAAATTTTGTGAGGGTGGTGCTCATTGTATTTTGAATATAAAACAGTCCGAAAGAGAGTAGAATATCTGTAAATATTTGGTCAAAAAATAAGTAACGTAAATCGACGTTCAGGGTTATCCTTACCGTAAACTAAGAAATACACGGTTAGAAAATGAAAACTTTAATGAACTAACTTATGATTCTGAACAAATGTGTGCAAATAAGATGTTAAGTGGTTCAGTGTCATTTTAAATTGGAAGGAGAAAGGCACAAGAGACTAAGCATGATATAAAGATGGGGTATATCTATAAACTGTGCATGTTTAATCTTGACGTCATGTTTTGAACGTTACCGTGCGCCGTGGTGACAAAACATGTTGTTTTTAAAAAGGGGTAACAAAAATACCGTTTCATCAAATGGACTAAAACTTCGCATATCAATAACATAAGTGTCGGTGCAAAGATTAATCTGTTAAGTATGACTTTCATGAAAAACATATGATAGACAGCCACATTGTCTTCGTATTTTTTGATTGACCCTCGTATATTGTTTTTAGCTTAACTGAGCTGACAGCATAAGTGAGTTTTTCTGATCACCTTTTTTTTCGACATTTATCTGTCCATTTGTCTGTCTGAAAATTGTTGGCCTTATTCTCTAGAACCACTAGGCAAATTTTAACCAAATCTGGCACAAAGTAATACTTACAACCATTTTAACAAGAGCTTGGACTTTGGGTAGTTGAGTCAAACAGCAATGTGATGTAGAGCTGTCTATTTCATTGAAGGCCACTCAGCCATGGCTCTTTGAAATCAACAAGATTTGTCTGGCTTTTGAGCACTGACTACGCATTCAGTGTATATTTCGCTTGAAACTAGCATCATTTTAACTTGTTTTGATGCAAGAAATAGATCGTTACATCCTACTGAAGGTCCAGGCTCTTGTTAAAATGGTTCTAGATAAAGGGGAATCAAATTTGTTCAAATGAAAGGCAATGTCCTCTTTCAAAAGGAGATAATTAAGAATTATTGTAATATTTTTTACATAAAAATGAATAGAATTTTTTTTAAAAATCTTTTTCTCATAAACCATTTGGCCAGAAAAGCTAAAACATGTATGGAAGCATCCACAGGTAGTGTAAATTCAAGTTTGTTCAAATCATGACCCTGAGGGTAGGTGGTGCCACTATGGGGAGTTGAAATTTAGGAATAAATGGAGAAAAAATGTTTTAAAAACCCTCTTCTCAATAACCATTCCACCAGAAAAAACTGAATCAATGTGTGGAAGCAATTTAGATTCAAGTTTGTTTAACTGTGACCCCAAATAGTAGGATGGGGCCACATTAAGGGGGTTATATTTTTTTCAGAGGATTAATTGGAGAAAAATATTTAAAAATTGTCTTCTTAAAAACCATTACCAGTAAGCCAGAAACAGAAAGGCTGAAACTTTTGTGAGAGCATATTCAAGTAATGTAAATTGATTCAAGTTTGTTTAAATTAAGATCTCCGGGGGAAGGATGTGGCCACAGTGGGGAGTTGAATTTTCACATTGGAATAAATTTAAAAAAATTAAAACAACAAATGGGTTTGAATTTTGAGGTAAGAGAATGTGGAGAAAAATTTTAAGAGCTTTTTTTCAAAACATTAATCTACTAAGGCCACACCAATTTGATTTCTTGGTCGCCGGATCCGCGCGCACGTTCCTTATGGCTTTTTAAAAAATAATATTAAAAAATAAATCCCGCATCCGGAAATTTTCGTTCCGTTTTCCGCTCCATTTTTCGGTTTTTACTTTTAGATTTTTTTATTTAGTCATGATTGCGCTTGAAATCAAAGCATTTTTATACTGCGTGTGAAAGTCTCTATTTACATTGAACATTTCTTCGAAGTTTCGCGGTGGTTTACAAACGTTCAAGAGTTAAAAATGCCTGTACTTGTGGTCAGAATAAGTGATCAGGAAGGTACTGACTTATTGGCAAATACAGTCACCAACTTTTCGGGGGGTAAATTCTACGAGTTGTTTGAAAAGTGTGTGGAATCGAAAAACATTATCTTGTCTGTTGATTCGATTGTGGAAGTTCGTCTGCGTGAAGGACAAAATGCCCAATTCATCATCGCAGATAATGCTGATATGGACGTTTCAGAAGTAACCTCTACACTTAATTGTAAGTTTGTACAATTTATTATTGCACAGCAACTAGCATTAACCAGCTCCTCAGCATGTAAAGAACCTAACCCTGCTTCATGTAGTACTAGCACCAAAAACGCTTTTGCTTTACTAATGCATGGTAGCAAAAATATCATACTACCACCTAAACCAAAACCTGAAGATGGCAAAAAGTTAAATGGTCCCCAAAGACTTCAGTGTGATATAATAGACTGGATGGCCTCAAAGGGTTATGGGTGGACACAAAGTTCTAGGGATACAGCTGACTTTGTTGTCAAGATCTTGAGAAATTCTCTATGGTATATAGATCATGCCCATGAAAAATTCAAGGAAAGTGGTTGTCCAATTCCTAACTGTTTCTGTACATTTCATGGATACAATGAATTTAAGAAATTGCACCACAGAATACCACAGATAACATCAGAAAGACTTAATGAACTCTCGATGGATCTGACAAAAGCATTATCTTTTCCATCAATGTCCTTTTCTAGAAACAAGCAACTCTCCTCTGACATGGAATCACTTCTTGCCACCTTAAGTCAATACAAAACAAGATTAGACAAAGACAATGCTCGTCATAAAAATTCACGAAAATCTTGTTCCCCTCCACGCTCACTTGAGTCGGACACATCCCTAAAGTATATACCAGGGAAACCTCAAAATGAAAATTGTTTAGATGAGTCCAGCGTATACAAGACTCTAGAGGAAGATGTGAAATGTGTAGAAAGTTTTCAGTTCATAGATCTAGATAATTACACGCCTGAAAACAGACTAAAACGAAGGAAATACATTAATAGTTTGGAATTAGATGTGCCAGTGATGCTGTATAGAATGGCATTCGGTGGTTCTATTGGTACCTTGAACTTTATTTGGAAAGTACCTGGAGATGACAGCAATGATCCAGATGTTTCAACAAAAAATATCAAAATTGTTAACAAAATCAACAAATCACTTCCAAAGTTTTCAACAAGGTCCATGAGAAAGCAGTTCATAAACCGCTATTTTAAGAATGTCAAGACTACGAAGTCTGTGCTGAGAAACATATTCTTTGATCTTACTGGCTGTGAACCTTCATGGGAATCTAGTGAACAAGCTGAAATTGATGAGCGTGTAGCATCTATATTACTTAATGGTGATGATCCCTCTCTTCTACTTGATTACAGATCTTTAAATGGAAAGGATATTGATTCCAAATACGGAGTTTTCTTTGAGGAAATGGGTAAATACTTTGATGAACAGTTAATGCCAGTTAATGAAAGGCGACATGGGGAAGAACTTTACTTACCTATGGCAATATCAATTGAAGATTTGAGGAATCAAGTTTCAAAGAGATTACCAAATGGCACACCAATTCCATGCAGTGAAACTGTTCGCTTACAGTTTCAACCAAACAGTACGTTTCAAAAGACTGCTTTAAAGTATTCTGGTAGATTTAATGTGAAATTTCGTGTGCAAACTCGACTTGCAAGAGTAAACCATGTTGACGCAAGGTATGTAGCTACCTCATTTAGATATCTGAAGGAGTTCTGCGTTAGTAATCGGGATGATGTTACACTAGTATGTTTAGATGACAAAGCAATTGTTCCCATTGGGGAGCCAGGAATACCTATCAGTACTGGTGTTAGGGGGCATAATAAAGTGCTGACTCCTTCAGATGGTCCAAAACTAGTATGTACCGACCATGATTTTCACATAGCAGGTCTAGTGCCATCTGTAGCCTTTGTATCTAGGATACCTCGAAACAGTAATGACAGTTTCTTTAAAGGAAATGTTTACATTACAACGAAGGATAAGGTCTTTCAGCCATCAACACCCCACCGTCATGCATCTGAACTTACCAAGATATTACGTGAACAGTATTCTGAAAACAGTGTTGATTTGAAGACTCCGATTCTTTGCTTGGTGACAGATGGTGGGCCAGACCACAGAGTGACATTTGAAACTGTCAAGTTATCCCTTGTTCAACTGTTTATTCAACTTGACCTTGACATGCTAGTTGCTCTAAGAACTGCACCAAACCACAGCTGGATGAATCCAGCAGAAAGGTGCATGTCAATTTTAAATTTAGCACTGCAACATGTTGCTCTTGCAAGAAAAGAAATGGAACCCACATATGAAAATGCTGTCAAACACAAATCTACACTAGGTGCTGTGCGTAACTTGGCTAACATTAAGACTGGTTTCAAAGATGCTTTTGCTGAATCTGTTGGGAGTGTCATTGAACTTGTTAACTCTCGTTTCAAGAGAATGAAACTGAAAGATGAACATTTAAAAGTATACACAGGCATTCCAGATGAAGAAATTCAAGCCTCTCTTGATGTTGTTGGTCAGGTCCTTAATTCCAATCTTACTGTTGACATGTCTACGGGAGATTTACGTAAGGTTAAGAACTTGCAGGTAAATAAGACCATGGTCAATTTACTGAACTCTTCAGGATTTATTTTGTACAGTATCATGTATTCACCATTGATAAAAAAATATAAAAATACATCATAAATAGTGTAATTATAGTAATATATTAAGAAAAATTTCAAAACCATTACCATGGAATTCTTTATAGCACTTTGATATTTGAAAAATAGCTATCAATGAGTAGAGAAAAAACCCATGGAGAAGTTTAACACTAATATCATCATATTATTTGCAACACAGTTATTATAGAGATAAATTATTATATACCAGTAACACCTGCATTATAATTTCAGACCTTCTTGGCAGACCATGGAAAGAGTAGTCACTACATGTTCCAGTTGAAAAAGTGCAATAACTGTGCCTATTGCACAGTTATTAACCCTCCAAGGCTTCCTGTTGCTGAATTCCAGAGTTTGCATTTTCTGCCTGACCCTGTTCCTGGAGGAGATGGCCATTATCAAACCTTTGAGGAGGTAGGCATAATTTTTCATTCAAAGGATTCCGAAACATAGTAAGATCAGATAAAATGAAAAAGAACATTAATATCGTTCATGTTAATAAGGCATTGAATTAATTTCATGTACTTTGTTTATGGGTTATAATATATGATTCTAAAACTATCAAATTTATTAGGTGTATGGACAAGTAACAGGCGATACATACAGGCCGAGTGCTCAAGTACAGGATGATCCTGCCACTGCCAACGACAGGCGTAACCGAGATACATTTAAGACCCAAAAAGTTCGTGATGTTATTGTATGTGGCGAGTGCTCAAAACCAAGATGTGTCTACAGTGATAAAAAGCTTACCCGTGAACAAGTAAGTTATTAGTATTGTATGTTATTGGTGGCTTCACTGTCTCATTAAGCAAGCTTAAGAGGCCTTCAGTACCTGCAGTTTTTAACTACGCTAAATTTAAGTTGATATTAAAGTAGATTTGTGAAACTTTTTTTTCATGATGTCATGTTATTGTAGGAGGAACTGTTGCTGCGTTTAAAGGAGGATCATGTTTACACATGTGGAGACCCCATGGTAGCAGAGGATGTGGAAGATCCAGGCATGGTTGTTCGTGAGGCCATAAACTGCACAACAGAAGTGGAAACAAGTTATTTCTCAACCTCCTTAAAGCACTACTTACCTCCAGTTTGTGTTCACTGCGGAAGTGTTGACAGTCTTTTAGATGATACAGACCCTTACATTTCTAGCTTATTTGAGCAATATTCTATTGTTAGACCCATATGCCAGATTTGTAAAAATAATGGCAAAGATGCAAGAACATGGGGAAAAAAATTTCTGCCTAAGAAGTGCAGAAGATAAACTGTTGAATGTTGTTCATGATGAAGTGAAATTGTAACAAATAGAACAGTGTGCATTCTTTGCTAACAATTTATTTCATTATTTTGTCCGAAGGTAAAAGCTGTTCATATTGTATACATGTGCCCAAAATACATAATTTGCACCATTATTGTTAATATTTAATTCCAGTTTTGACTAATAGGGTGTGAGACATTGCACAGTGGTATTAGTACAGTGAAATAATGATTTTTACATGTATTTCAAAGAAAATAATGATATTTCAAAATAAAATGTAATCGCTCGCCTCTATTTTTTTTATGTCGCTCCTAAATTTTCAAATTTCAGTATTTTAATTTTAAAATTATTAAATCGCTCGCTCGCCCCAATATTTTTTTGACTTAAATCCGAAGACCAAGAAATCAAATTGGTGTGGCCTTTAGATGTCATTGACAAGATATTTTTTAAGGATGTCAATTTTAATCGTGTGACTTTGTCGATTAATTGGGGATTTAGTCGAGTGATAGGTGAGTAATAGTTGATTTATTTGACACTTTGTTTCCTTATCGAATAAAAAATGCTACTGTCACATACACCATATCTTTGATATAGCGACTGTGATAAAACCAGAGGAGTTCATAGACTAAACGCAAGAGATATCGAATGCCACTAGTGGTTTGGCATAAATTATCAATACCACATAAACAGGTAAGATGGGCGGGTTTTAAAACGTCCAATGAAAATGCTTGTTTCATAAACTCTAACTCGCAATCCCAATAGTGTCGTCACTTAACGCATCAGTCCATCGGTCTCAGCATGTACATCCATGCTAGATTTGCGATAAGTATCTGGAGATGCATGTTTTATAAGCAATACAATGAAAATAAAGAAGGACTTTCCAAAAAACAAACTTATTCATGAAACAGAATTAATACCTATACTGGCATACAGTCAAACTTTTTTATTTTTTATCTCGGACTAGATGGGACTGTTTTAAAACTTTGAGATATCCGAGTATGCCAGATATTGAGGGTAAAATACTTAAAAATAAGTGGTTAGGACTTCGACATATCCATTGTATTCGAGATATTCATTGTATTCGTGATAACGAAGTTCAACTGTATCTGACTTGCGGGTGTAGTTTAAAGAGGAAGAAGAGAGAGAGAAAGAAAGAGAGCAATGATTCAATTAGATTCACTGTGAAGATGAACATGAACTAATCTTTTGCATTTAAATCTTACTGTGAAATGTTCCTTGCTTATACTGAACTTTTGACAGAGAGTGAGAGAATCCAGACTGTCAGCCAGAGCCATTACATCAACTGTCATCCAGGTAGTCGGTAAATCTGATACATCATCTTCCCAGAATGTCTCATCCTTGAATCGAAACTGAGAATTTGAGGCTCCTTCAATGAAAATGTGTGTTCATGCTAAAATCAGTATGTAATTCAACAAAAGGCCAAAGGACTCAAAAGGCCAAAGGGCTAAGTCATATAGTGAATTTTGATTTCAGTAAATTCAACGTTTTGAATCCAGTAAATTCAAAAATCACTGTATTGCTACATATGTATATCACTACCATAAGAAGCATATTGCACAAATATGATCCATGCTTCTAACTACAATGTACATGTTTTTGTTATTTTCAATCACTTTACAGAGTAAGGTTTGTAGCTTGCGTTTCTTTTTTCATTTTAGAATTAAACATAAAACCTTGTTTGAAATTTGTTCCATCTTACCCGCAGACTTTAACAGTTTTTCAAAGCTTTCCCCCCTCTGTGTAATTCCAAGATGAGGGTCCTCTTCATTTTGTATTTCATACTTTTCCCAATTACTTGTCAGTTTTCTTCTGGAAAATTTAGCACCATCAGAGCTATCAGCTGCTTCTTTTTTACCATCCTAAGAATCAGAAATGAAAGTTTATCAATTATTTAAAAGGTTGGCATATCATTCAAGTGACTGTTCAGGCCTGTGACCTCTTGTTCACTAGTATATACCCAATGCATATAATAAATATAGTTAGGTAATAAAAAGATTATAGAGCTCACATTAAACAAGGTATCACCTCTATAAGACCGCCATTATTATGTTACATGAAAATGATAGTTAATAATCTATGTATATCAATTACAATATTGTATCGTATGGTAAAATACAATATTGAATTATATCGTAAAAATTATATAATGGCATATGCACAATATCGTTTTGTAAAGTATGATATTACCCAGTATATTGTATCATGAAATACAATAAGATATTATATACCTATTTACTGGATATGAGGATGATAGCAAACTTATTGTCTCTAGAAACAGCAACTATTTCACAAAGCAAAGCTGATCGAGGAAAATAGTTGCTGTCGAGGGGGGACAATAAACTTGCTATTGTCCAAATAGTCAGTATCTAAGTAGTTTATTATACCAAAGAAAACTTGATTTAATGGCAATGCAGATTAATTTTCTTAATGATAAAGAGTTATTAAACTTTGAATTTAAAGTAGTGAGTCAGATTCCACCAGAGGTGTTCCGAATTTAAAAACGAAGGAAATCGAATACTGCCAGTGAATAATTTCAGTGACTATTCACCATAGTCACTGAAAGCATGGAAACTATTTTATGGTTATATAGAATATGCGTTCTTGTGTTCATCAATTTACTATTTCTTATGGGGATAGTCAGAGAAAGAACAAACCACTATCATGGCTACATGCTGGGGGGGGAAGTATCGATCCTCTAATTCATTTTATAACTGACACTAATTAGTGGGTACAAAAATCTTCTTCGACCTTTTGGGTCTCGATAACCAAGTTTAAACCCTATCATACAGTACAAATCCATCAGTGTTACTAAGTCACAGACATTCATGGACCATAAGAATTGGAAGTGTAACCATAACGTCATTCCCAGCATTTATCATTCTACAGCTACCTCTTTCGCGACCTCAAAAACATCATATGGGGGCAGTCCTTGGACGTCGTCACGACACACTTTTTTCCCGCCCTTTGGAAGCATACCTGGAGATTTGGCACCCTGACGAATGAGAAACTCTGACCACCAATGGACAACACTGTTACTTCTGTTAGTTGTTCTTGTAAATTGTTGGGAGTTAATTAGGACAGTTCCGATGTTAAGTTAATTACAATCTTACCATCTTTAAATTAATAGAGAGGTTTAGCAGACCAATGGGTATGCGTACTTGTACGTGAAGGTTACAAGTTAGAACTATATACGCTTACCAGCTCACATAACTTTTCTTGTTTAGCAGTTGTAACATGTAGCTGTACATGTAAATGTTTTAATGTAATTCTACATGTAGATATCCTCTCCTACTATAAGCTTAGAATTTTAGTCACAGTCGATAATTGAGAACTCTGCATTCAATTGGTGTATTTTATGATACATCATTGTTTGTATAAGTAAATTTTTATTTATCACAGATGAATAAAATAACAGAGCCATTGCATGTTTTGGAGGAAGAGATACGTGATAATAACTCAATAACAAATTAGATTTTAAAGAAAATTTATGTTTGTTGATATCAGTATTCACATTAAATATTCAGGCTTAAGAAAAATAAACATATTTGTTAAAATGAATAGCAAACGGCAAAACAGAAGCTTCAAGTTTGATCGTTCAGTTACACTGTACTTTTAATTGCAATTTACATGTATGTTCATTCGGGTAGATACGTGTAGAAATTCGTCATTACACAAACTGATGACATGATGCATATATTTTCCTTTCTACTAGTACACGTACGCGTACACGTTGTTTTGCTTAACCTCTCTAATATCTCTGACTTTCCCGAATCTGGCTACGTATTGTATTCCTTGTGTTAGTCTAAATAAAATTCTTCTACCACCTTACAATCATTCACAATTTTGCTGTGACGTCATCTTCTTAGGAAGTGTTATAAGTACCCGGATGATAATGTTGAAAAATACTGCGAATTATTCCCACTGACTTCCGAATGAAGAAAAGATGTAAACTTTACCCATTATAAGTCTCTATAAGAAATCTGTTATTGTCTCTCAGTGAACTTTTACAAGTGAAAAATGATTATGAAGATGTAGAAATCTTGGATATATTCCCTTTCATCAATTAAAGACTATATTAAGCCTATTGTCACCTTCCTTAGTAAAAAACACACACGTGATGACCGAGAAAAAGGTAATGTTTTTCACAAGATCGCTCTCTATATGTGGCTCGTCTTACTCTCAAGAAAGTAGATCTAGACTGAGGAAGAAGAGGTAAGTTCTGTGGTCTCCTTTTCCCTTATGTTGACCAAAGATTTTTTTATGAAAAGCTTATCGATAGATTAAGGCATATCTTTAACATGTTAAGGTCAAGATCCCTTAAATGATTCCAGATTGTTTTTTTGGTGCTAGAACCAAATTATGACGTCATAATTGATTTGATGAATTTTCCCCCCGTATTTAATGGCTTTAAAAGAATTATGTAGAAAATAAAACAATATTTTGACATTCTATATTTAATCACAGGAAAAGTAATTCTGTTACCTATATTTAATTTGACATCATTTTAAAGAGGAGGTCAAGAGCTTGTTTAATGCCATTTTTGGAGAGACTGTAGGCAATCTAGATATATTTCATTAGTCAAAATTGGACAAAACTCTGATATTTGTTACTTTTATCCTTCATATTTGATAGTAAATGATTGTTTAAAACATGATTTTTCATTGTGTTTACCAAAATAATCAAGCCCCGGTACACCCTATGAAACAAAGATATTGTTATGATAATGAAGCATCATTAAAAGAGTTTATATGTTGAATTTCATAAACCTGTAGGCACTTTTCATTTACTAGATCTTGACTTTAAGGCAACCGTAAACCCCATTTACGGCATTCATATTAATAAGCTTAAAGGTAGATATAGGTTATTATCGTATTTACAAGGTACAAAAATCAATACATTTACTGGGTTCATGTTATCCATGTATACATAAGTATTGAGCTTGGTATTTTTGGAATTCTTATTACTATGCCTATAAGTATAATGTTTGACGTATTTTTATATTTTGTTTTTTATTCCTATTCACTCACCAAATTTTCGGTACCAGGTCTCTTTAAATTTTCATCAACATCTTTCTTTACCGGTAATTTCCCTTCATGCTTGTCTGAAGCGGTGTGTTTCTTTTTATTTTGATACTGGGCACTTTTCTTCCGTTTGTGTTCATCTGGTCGCATTTCTATTATCCAAAGTGAAAGTGCAAATATGAACCGAGGTGTACCGATGGTTACTTCCCTTTTCATTAAGGTTACAGGTAGACTTCTGTATAAAAATAGTCAAGTTAATCGTTGAGCTTGTCGTTTGATCCGCGTGATTACAACGGTAGATGTATCTCTGCTATTTTGCAAAATCCATTATTAAGGTCTTCCGTTTCCAACGGAAGACCTTGTACTGATTCTGTTGGAAATTCTTCATTATTATTTTTCTTCTTCTTTTTCTTCTAGACGTTTCTTTAAACTGTAATATCTCGCTTGTTTGTCATTAGATTTTATTCAAATTTTCAGGGTTTATTGTAAATGACAATAGCTTACTATAGCAAAAAATATGGTGAAATTGCTACTTCCGGTTTTGAGTTATTCCCCTTTGAATATTTTTTTAGTGGGTCTCGTGTACCTGCAAAGGCTCCGAGTTGATCCGTAGCAAGTAGTTTTAATTTACAAATCTTTAATGTAGACATCTTGAACGTTGTCCTCCTAGTTTTACATGTTTGATTAACACACGTATACTGCTTAAAAAATTACATCGAAATTTATGTTTCAAAAAATGTTAAATTTTGCCTATATCTTTGCTCAATAACTTTTTAGTTGTAATTTTTTTCTAGACACATATAGAATAAAAGTTGTGCAGAATATTAAGAGCTTTCATTTGATACCTTAAAAAAGGGGCTAGCCCCTAAAATGAGGGGTCTAGATCCCTTAAAAGTCTTTGCTTCATAACTCTTAAACGGTAAATTTTTCGATATGGGCGTCGCTGCAAAAAATGTTGTTTGTGACTTTATTGATCTCATAAAACTGTTTTTGTGTTCGTGTATTGCATAATATGAGGGTAAAAAGTAATTCGTGTTGACCAGTACTCGCGGCAATTTGGCCAAGTTAACGAAACTCTCCCTCGCCCGCGGCTGAGAAAATCGGTCACCGTGGTCGCGGCTGGGCTACCTAGCGGTGAGCGGTTATCTAATACACGAGAGTTGCGTCTCTCATAAATGAGTTTTTTTAGACGCGAACTCAAAAATTGTTTTAGTTTTGATTACACATAAAAGTTTATGGACTAAAAGATTTGGTGTCAATTAAGAAATCGTTCAGTTAATTAATAAAAGCAATGTCATTCTCAATCTAAAGCAATATCAGACATAGATCAATTGTGGGTTTTAAGTTTAAAATAAAGAATTTCTATTTGATAGAATATGGTCATTATACTGCAAACTTTTCAAATCTTCCTGGGTTTTGAGCTGTGCGTGTCTGTGCGTTGTACCTTTACGTAATCTATCTTTCGTCCACGGCCGAGAAGATCAGCCACGGCTGCACTACTAGCGGTAAGCGATTATCTAATACACGGGATTCGCACACCGCGACGCACACTTAGATGAAGATGAATGTGTTTGAGTTTATATAGCCGTAAATACAAGAACTGTTTTAATTTTATATTATAAAAGTTTGTCCATCTTGTATTTATTTAATTAAACATTTGAGTGTAACTGAATATTAATGAAAGATATTACTCCAAATCGGAAACATAGTCAGACATAAATTAATGGTTGGTTTGTATTTCTAATAAAATTTAACCCCCCCCCCCCCCCAATATGAAATGATGATCATCCCTCGCACATGGCCGAGGAGATCCAGCACGATCCAGTTCTTCTACATGTACCTTATCACGCGTTCATGTTTCATATTTTGCACGTTATTACGTTTTCAACTATTATATAGATTTATGACGAAAATAAATGAATTTATTTTACTTGTACAGTTGATTAAGCATTGATTTAATTAAAGGATAGCGTACAAGGTAGTTTAAAAATCAAATTATAATCAAAGTTCCATGTTACATGTTTGCGGTAGGTGCTAGCACGATAAAAGAATGTCCTGAATTGTCCTGAATTGAGGCATTTGATGATTATTTAAAAGAATATTATAGATTAGATTCTATCAGTCACATTTTAATCACTCTGTAGATTTTCTACATGGTTGTTCGTTTCAGTGTGGAAGCGAACTCAGTCCTGCGTTCCCCCTCCTCCCGCCCCTCTGACAAGTGCTCACGCTGGATTTTTTTTTAAATTGGCGAAAAGATATCCAGATCTGTCGAAAATAATTGTTGGTGACTTCTTGTTATGTGTAACATTTTCTCCTCAACGTGTTTCATTTTCCCACCCGTGTGTTTATTCGGTCAGTCTGTGTTAATTCAATCGCCACGTGCGACCGAAGATCTTGTGTCGCTCCAGCGCACACAACTCAGAACATATGTAATTGAGTAACAGTTGGAAGGGGAAGGGTGCTTTTATAAACAATAAGACTATTATTCGAAGTCAATCATCTTCACATTAAAGATGTGAAATCGTAACCTAAGAATGTGGCTAATAAATTAACATGTTGAACACGCTAAACTTTTATAGTTATGAACATAATAATTCATAATATATTATAATTAAAAGTTTGAAGACAAAGAAAATTTTGTTCTTCGGAAATACGACTACATTAAGCAATGCAGTCGATCCCCAAAGAAATCATCAAAGTACTGCAACTGTCGACGGATTTCTTATTTCTTTGAAAGACCATGATAATTCACTTGACTTGCAGACTATAATATAGCGACATATCTGCCTCCCAAAAATATATGCGCTTCTCAAAGTATTGCTAATTGTATGGAAATTGATTAAAAAAAATTTTTAATTGAAGTTGTGTATTATGAGGTTGTAATGCAACTTAATTTACTTACAAGGTTAGCTACAGCCAGTGGAATATATGTGGCTTTTATGTGAACAATGAATACCCAATGTATTAAAATACAAGATAAATAGTTTCCAAAACTATAATACAAATATGCTTGTGTATATGAAGATTGCACCCTCATTTGTATGGCTGTAGGTGAGGAGGTATAGGTGTATCGATGTACATACAATGTATGACTGCACATACGGATTCCGGACCATGGCTACAGACGATACCAATGATAGTCTTTTAATACATCAATGCACAGTTTGATATAGAAACTGACCAGTTTCATAACTTCTTCGAATTTCTCTAACACGGACTGTCTAATTCCTTCCCAGAATTCCAATTTACGCAAGCGCAATTGAAGTTTTTTTTAAAATTTAATTAGTCAACCAACTGACATAAAAATAAGGATTTTGCATATTATTAAATCGTCGAGAGAAGTAATATTCATTTCTGTAAATAAGGTTATTTAATTCACATTACATAGCGGTGTCCCTATGAAACAGTACCATCTGGTGTAAAATTTAGATACTCGCTTTTGCATAAATTCTCCCGCTCATCTTTTTTTAGCTGATTATATATTATTTTGAATGTCCAACTCTACTCGTATCATTAAATAATATCAGACGACACACATTTCCCTGTAGAAAATCTCAAAGATGTCATCAATTTTGACAAATTACAAAATTTTGTCAGCACGTAACAATTTTAAACTTGCAAATAGTCTTCAAAAATTTAGAAAGATTTAAATAAACAAGTTATCTTAGAGAAAAGGTTACGTGTTTTGTAGGCGGGTTAGGTTTAAAAAAAAAACTACAATTCCTGACATGAATCATGAGTACATACTGTTTATAACAATGCTTGCTACCCTTTGAAAATTTAACTCGCCATTAAACATCTCACTTTTTATAGAATTTTTGAAACGATTACACAGATTGTGTTCGACAAATAGTTTTCCAAAAACTTTTTCTTCCTGTCTTGTTCAAAACACATTTTATATACAGGTTTTCAATGACGACACGTTTTTATAACAAAAGCGGAACTGAAAGTTTAGTCATTATAATCGTTTGACACCATATCACATATATTTTTAACCCGCAGCAACAACGGAAGACCTACTCGTGGCTTTGCCACGAGCTCTGCTCTAGTTATAAGGCTTATACTATAGGCCTTATCAACGCTAGGCCTAATTGTCACCTTCTGTAGTAAAACACACACACACGAGAGGACCGAGAAATAGGTCACGTTTTTCACTTGATAGCTCTATTCATGTAGCTTGTCTTACTTTCAAGAAAGTAGACCAAGGAACAGGAGGTAAGTTCTGTGGTCCCCTTTTCCCTAATGTAGACCAAAGTTTTCTTTAATATGAAAAGGCATGAAACATCCGTGTCTCTTTAACATCTGCAGTCACGTAGCATCGTTTTTGAAAGTGTGGTGCATGTGGATGTGTGGGGGGAGAGGGGGGGGGGGGGTGGGCTGGTTCACCAAGGCTCATCCAGGCTCGGGGTCAAACTAAAACACGCCTGCCGACACCTGCCGGGGATAACACACCTGCTGAAATCGCGAGAGAAAACTAAGATTATCTTTTATTACCAATATTGAACATTTTTGGTAATTTTGTGCGAAATAATTAATATAAAGTCAACTTTTTATTTCTGTGATCATTAATTTAGTTAAGGGACATAAAATATCAAAGAAAAAATTAAAATTATCCATCAGCCTTATTGAATGCTTCAATGCTGACATATCTTTTCTCCATTTGGAAGTCACCTTGCACAATATTTCAATGTTATATAATTGTCTGGGTAGTTTCATTTCTTTTGCAATTAATGCATAATTATGCATAATCCCCATAGACATTTTATTTTCATCCTTCCGGTTGTATTGTCATTTGTCATTCTTAGGAGTACTTATCCAGGAGTCCCACAAATGCATTACTTGTGGGAGGGGGGATGGAAGGTGACAAGCCTTCAGATACATATGATTCTTTATACCTCTTTTAAGGGGATCATATTTTATAGAAGGGAAAGGGGGTTGTACTAGTCACCATTTTGAATTACTGTACTGTTTATTATAGTACAGGCACATAGCATTGTTTTTACCAGATCTACACCTTATATCTTGACAAGCAGAAAAGGAAAACTCTAACATGATCTTTACCCATCTTCAAAATCCTGATCTGTTGAAGTGGATGGGTGGGTGGGGGGGGGGGGGGTATGGCATTATTATCTCATATGCTACTTGCCTCTATTTATGTATTCAAGTTTTAACGAGGCCGAGTACAGAACGAGTACGCACGTTTTCGCGCAGCGTTTCATTTGTATTGTGACGTCATCTTTTTGCTTGGTTGACGCCATGGCGTGATAGTTTTTACTGCAGATATTCAGCGAAAATTGTTGAAAATAGCTCGTGTGCGTAAAATCGATATTATATTGTGGAATAAACATAAATGTCTCGAAGTATAGGTTTTTTGGGGCTTGGGTCGAAAACGTGAAGAGGGTTCAGCAAGCCTAGCCCTCTGTCACGTTTTCTTAACCCGCCTAAATATAGCTTAATTCATATATTTCAAGACAGTAACCTTGTATTTCATTTTAATGACCCTTAATATGTGATGTTGTATATTCATTTATTACTTTAACATGTCTGAATGTTTTAATAATACTATAGAGATCACCATTTCCGCCTTTGTCAAATAAAAAATAGCCATTATCTGACAAATCTGGGAAATTGGGCATACAAAAAATAACTTTTAAAGGACCCCTGGAACAGACCAGGAGGTAAAAGGGTTTTTTATTTTACCATTTAATGCCTTTTAGCAATAACTTTAATATGTAGAACAGAAAAAGAAATCCCTAGGGCAGAAGTTTAAAAAATGTGCAAAATTGGTACATTTCAAACTAAATCCCATAGGGTCCTGTGTTAAAATTAACAAACTTTGAGGTGACCCCTTAAACAAACGGTGTGGTAAATGTCTTATTTTTTTATCTTAACATAATAATTATATCAGTAGAAATTCTTGTAAAAAGTTTCATTCAAAAATCTAGGGCAGAACAAATTAGACCCGGCCTCGTTAAATGGGTTGGACAGTTAACTCTTTATATTTACATTCAAAATATTTTTTGCATGTGAAGTGTGTGAAAAGATACTGCAGTTATAAGACCGTAACACACACAGGGTACTCAATGGGTTAGAATAGCAAGTTTCATTATGACGTCACAAACGTTGAACGCTGTAAAATGCAACGTTACAAACGAGAATCAAAGTTCACGCTTGTGGCTGTTACAGTGGCTCTTCCATTAATTTGAACTTACCCTTAGGATAAAACAGAAATTTTGAGGTAAAAATCACATTTGCAGACAAGGAAAGATGTTAAATAAAATGTAAATATAAGCATTAAATCATTATTTTTTGAAAGATATAGTCTCATAACTGCAGCGGTGTGTGCATACAAATTTTCATAACGCGCTAGCGCGCGTTACTCAATTTGTATGCACACACGCTGCAGTTATGAGTCTATATCTTTCAAAAAATAATGATTCAATGCTTAAATAAAACCAGAAGCATGAATTGTTCAAACCAAGTTTATACACTAAAACTCGTTTAGTACGAAACGAATATAGCGTATTCTTAGATATAACGAAGTTTATTTTAGTCCCAAGTCAAATTCTTAACAAATCTTTGCAAAATTTAACGGTTATAACGAATTCGGATATAACATATTTACGGATATAGCGAACTGATTTTGAGTACCGTAGAGGTAAATAATGACGAAATTTAACAATTTTATAACGAATTTCTTTACAGTTAAAAAAGTTTGCACTACCATTTAGCATAATAGTTTGAATGAATTTATTTTTATATAGATTTTTTTGACTCACAATCCGATTATTAAAAGTATCAAAGTATTGTAATTTTTATTTTAAGCCTCAATCAGCGAAAGTTATAGTCTGGTGAAAGAAAACATGTATATAGTGAATTCGCTATAGTTATCATTATGAATTTGTTATACGGATATAATGAATTACGGATATAACGAAATATTTACATTCCAAATATTTTTTGCATGTAAAGTGTGTGAAAAGACACTGCAGTTATAAGACCGTAACTCACACAGGGTACTCAAAGGTTAGAATGACTAGTTTTATTATGACGTCACAAACGTTGAACGCAGTAAAATGCAACGTCACAAGTGGGAATCAAAGTTCACGCTTGTGGCTGTTACAGTGGCTCTTCCATTAATTTGAACTTACCCTTAGGATAAAACAGAAATTTTGACGTATAAATCACATTTGCAGACAATGCAAGAAGTTAAAAAATGTAAATATAAGCATTAAATCATTATTTTTTGAAAGATATACCGTAGTCTCATAACTGCGGCGGTGTGTGCATGCAAATTTTCAAAACGCACTAGCGTGCGTTACTCAATTTGTATGCACACACCGCTGCAGTTATGAGATTATATCTTTCAAAAAATAATGATTCAATGCTTAAGTAAATCCATTGGTCCCTAGGATTTCATTATAAATGAGTTTTACTGTATATGTTTGAATTCTGTAGGCTTTGAATTCAATCCATATACAATATATAAATCAATTACTGATAATAAAATAAAATGTTCACATCAAGAAAATCGTTGTACAATATTTGAGTGAATTGATACTAATTTTTAGCACATTAATAGGAAGTGTGACATCAGCAAAAAAAACATACAAGTGTAAACTTACTAATTTAACCTTAAATTGAAATAGCAAATCAAAATGTCAAACAAAATATGCAATAAACATGATAAAAAAAACTTAATAATTAAAACATAAATGGATTATGGATGCACATACCATACTAATTAAATTTTATCTCAAATTTTTACCTACTGGATGTGATACTCGATATTAAAATTGATAGGTCTTAATCTTTATGTTTGAAAAAAAACCCAACATTATAATTGTGTATGTTTTGCAAAATATACTGTAGTTCGTCTTGTGTATGAGTTTTATTTGCATAAGTTTACTTAAGACTGTAAAGATAAGAGCTTGGGAATTTGACATATGTCTGTGAAATATGGTAATGCGAAATGATAATGAATTGTAATTATTAGCTCACCGAGACGAAGTCAGGGGGAGCTTATGCTATACCCTCGGCGTCGGCGTCGGTGTCGGCGTCGGCGTCCGGACCTGGTTAAAGTTTTTGTTGCAGGTCCTGTATCTAAGCTATTACTTGTCCTATCTTCACCAAACTTGCATGGATGATGCATCTGGACCTACTTATGGACCTGAAAGACTTGGATGCTGAATCTGAGTCCTAAATTTCAGATGCTGGAGGAAGATAAGGTTGTTGGACCAGGTTAAAGTTTTTGTTGCAGGTGCCCTTTGATAGCAATATCTAAGTTACTGCAGGTCCGTACTTCACCAAACTTGCATGGATAGTGTTTCTTATAATACTGATGCACCAGGCAGGCTTGGGTGCTGAATCTGAGCTATAGGTTACAGATGCTGAAGGAGGTTAAGGTTTTTAGAGCTGGTTAAAGTTTTTGTTGCAGGTGCCCTCTGATGATTATATCTTAGTTACTACTTGTCTTAACTTCACCAGACTTTCATGGATGGTGTGTCTTATGATACTGATGCACCAGACAGGCTTGAATGCTGAATCTGAGCCATAGGTTTCAGATGCTGGAGGAGGTTAAGGTTTTTGGAGCTTGTAAAAGTTTTGAAACAGGTGCCCTCTGATGATTATATCTAGTTATTACTTGTCCTAACTTCACCAGACTTCAATGGATGGTGCGTCTTATGATACTGATGCATCCTGACAGGCTTGAATGCTGAGTCTGCGCCATAGGTTTCAGATGCTGGATATGGTTAAGTTTTTTGAAACAGGTCACATGTTTAATAGATAATAGTACCGGTACTATTTCAAACTTGCATAGTTGATTAAACTGTAATATGAATGAATCACAGAGAAAGCTTCAGTTGCAGAGCTTGATCTTCATTATCAAGGATGCTAAAAAATATATCTTAGTTATTACAGGTCGTTACTTCACCAAACTTGAATGGATGGTGTGTCTTATGATACAGATGCACCTGACAGGCATGGATGTTGAATCTGAGCCATAGGTTGCGGATGCTGGAGCAGGTTAAGGTTTTTTAAAATTGCTAGTGCCCTCTGATGATGATATCTTAGTTATTTCTGGTCTGAACTTTACCAAACTTGCATCGAGATGTGTCTTATGTATACTGATGCACCTGACAGGCTTGAATGCTGAATCTGAGCCATAGGTTTCGGATGCTGGATGAGGTTTAGTTTTTTTTTAACAGGTCACATGTTTTATAGATGATAGCTTGCATAGTTGATTTAACTATATTATAAATGAAACGCAGAGGTTGCTTCAGATGCAGAGCCTGATCTCCATTATCAAGGATGCTAAAGAAATCTCCTACCTCACTCAAACCTGCTCGATAGATAGATGTGTTTGTTGATAAATGATATAACATGATTCCTATGATATAGTATTGTATGGTATGAAACAATATTGTTTAATATGATACAATATAATATCATATGTAATATTATAAAAAGTTATATGATACGATATGATATTATATCAATTTTTTTTATATTTTTTGTTATGATATTGTATCATGATATCGTTATGTAAAGTATTGTATATTATGATACAATATTGTATAATATTATATTGTATTATTAATTTATTATTTTATCACATGATACTATTACATAAGATATTCCTATGATACATTATTGTATATTCTATAAATATTGTATCATACGATATTGTATAATACGATATTAGTTTCTGTAATATAGAATTATATCACATGAAATTGTATAATATGATACTGTGATACTTTATAATATCGTATCATACGATATTGTATAATCTGATATTAGTTTATGATATGATATCACATGAAATTGTATTGTATGATATTGTAAAATATATTATTGTATCATATGATACAATATGTATGATATGATATAAATATTATATAATATTTTACTTTATCACATAATATTGTATCATTTGATATGATACAATGTTGTATCAAATTATATTGTATTATATTATACAATATCATATTATATATAAAAAATGATACAGTATCATACAATTTCATTGTATATTATACAATATAATATCATACGTTTTAATTTTATGATGTATTATGTAATATGATATTGTAATATAATACTATATTGTTTTATATATTATGATATTGTATTATGTGATCAAATACAATAACGTACAACACAATACAATGTCATATCATACGTTACAATATCATATCTCATCATTGTTTATTATAGTATTTTATTGTATTATATGATATATGTTGTAAATATGATAGGATGCAATATTTAATTTTATGTTATTGTATTGATTAACATATGAACATATTATTATCATACAATTTTTTAACAGATGATATACGATATTGTGTCAAAACAGAATCCATGAGTATCCAAGATCATAAAGTATGATTTTCATTTAATATGATAAAGGTGGTCTCATAAAGGTGAAGTCTCATAAGGGTGATGTCTCGTCTCGGTGAGCTTTGTAATCTGTGATTACCTATGTATACATTTTTAAAAAGTAATTGGGTGTAATGTGTAATGCACTGGTTATGCATTGTAATCATTAATTTTTAAAAAAATGTAATGGGATGGAATGTGAAATGCATCTATTTTTCAATCAATAAATGGGACGTGTAGATGCATACAGTCCTGTCAGTTTCTAAAGAGCTATGAATTACTGGTAACAATTAATACGTTTCTAAGAAATAGAGCGAATCATACTCGGAAAATGTAAATATATAACAAACAGTATATAACTGCATATGATGATTCAACTCTTGAGTCAGATTGTAGTCAGCCATTCTTTTTAAAACAGTGTATGAGCTAGCTGGTTTATTGATTAAGGCAGCATTTGAGTAATGCACTGCTTATTTTTCATATATCTGTCAACTTAAAATATCTTAAAATAACCCTTAGTTTAGCAAACTGTAAAGCCACGTTATTCATATGTGCTAATGTGTCTCTATAAATCGGTAGTTAGCTTTTGAATTCTAAAGAACATATTGAATAAACCTAGCCTTGAAAATCAATCGAGTTTTTTCAATACCCCTCGTACTTCTTTTCAAAAAGCATAATGTGTTTGTAATGTTTGCTTTTCATGTTTGTTGTGATTCAAATTTCAGTGCATAACAGGTAGCTCAAACTAGGTAATTTTGATTCTTCCTTTCTGTAACCGTTATGCACTATTCTCTACAGTTTTATGTGAAAAGTTATAACTTCCATGGCACAAGCACAGTGTGTTTAGAAAATTTTCTCTTTTTTTTTCTTATTAATAAATAGATCAATCCTGAAGCATGTCCTAGCTCACACCTAGATATTGGATTCTTCTTTTACATGTACATGTATATTCATGCATGCTGTGAATAATTTCTTACTTTGCATTCGAAGAACATAATACATTACTTAATAATTAACATGCATGGATAATATGTTAATACATGTATAATGATATTTGAAACACTCCTTTATTCCAGCAGTCTAAAATTTTATATACCTGTGACAGTCCGATATTAGTGAGCTTCTTAATATCAGACTGTAACGATCGAGTGGTCACAGAACTGATATCCTTCAAAATCAGACTGTCTCAGGTAAATCAACAATGAAATTCAAAGGCAGTGTTCTGAGTATGGTATTAACTGGCCTTGAAACTGTCTAATATTTTTTCATACAGACTTGCTGTATTCGGCAAATATCCATTATTTATAAGAATGGACACTTTAATGCATGCACTTTCTGTGCTTTAGGAGATCTAGAGAGCTATATGTGGACTCTTGTATTGTGATTCTCTAGATATCATTGCATTCAAAATGCAGCCAAAATCAAGAGCAAAAGAAAGAAGTAAAAAAATAAAGAAATGTTCTAAAAATAAAACACTCAGTTCTTTTGTATGCATGCTGGAATATTTTGCCCCTAGTTTTTTTTTCCCATTCACTCTAAATGATTAGGTAAATTTCAAAAGTATGTAAATGCAAATGACATTTGCTACTTATTCAACAACAGCTTTATAAAGACAAATAGAAAACAACTAGTACACAATATTTTACAACCATGCTTGCAGGACCAAAATATATAACTCTCACTAATAAACTGTGCAGATTTTAACATTTCCTTATTATTTATAGACACATAAACTTTCATTTTAAAAGAACTAGTCATCAGTGTCCTCAGGACTTTCTTACATGTATAAGCAAGTTTTTCTATATGCAGTTAATCTATATTTCACATTTGTAAACAAATGTTTTTTTCAATGATATAAGTTTTAGAAGTGTAAACTATGATTATACATTAAAATCAACCATAAATATAGTTTCATGATTTGTGAAACTATGATTGCCAATTCTTAATTAGGGCCCCGCTCTGCAGGCGATCTATAGTGATCCGTCTGTCTGTCCATCCATCTGTCCTTCCTTCCATCCTTTCTGTCCATCCATCCTTCCGTCTGTCTGTCCCTCCGAGATCTCTTGTCCAGAGCATGTCTTCTCTCCCTTGGCCTAATCTGGCTACTTTACCCACAGAGTACCTTTGGGTTAAAGGTGTGCAGTGACCTTGAATCATGTTTGTAGATCAAAGCTGAATGTTATAGCAGAATTATATGAAAAATCCTTGTCCAGAGCATATCTTCTTTCCCCTTGGTCCAATCTTGCTCAAACTTCACTCGCAGAGTGTCTATTGTTAAAAGGGTGTGCAGTGATCTTGAATAAACTTTGTAGGTCAAGGTCATATTTGATCATGCACAAATTCTTTTTTTTCAGAGCACATATACTCTCGACTTAACCCTATATGGGTTAATACTTCACATAAACAGAGCTTTTAAGTGAAGGGTGTGCAGTGACCTTGAACCAAGTTTCAAGGTCAAATGTGAAGGTCATAGCAGAATGATATGAAAAATCCTTATCAGGAGCATATTTTTCTCCCTTTTGTCCAATCTGGCTGACACTTCACTAACAGACTACCTACGATCAAAGAGTGTGCAGTGACCTTGAATGATGTTTGTAGGTCAAGTGTCAAGGTCGTATTGGATCACCCAAAATTCTTTTTTCAGAGCATTATATACTCTACACTTGGCCCTATTCGGCTCTTACTTCACATTAACACGGCTTTTGGTTTATTGGTGTGTAGTGACTTTATAATTTGAACCAAGTCAATCTGTGAAGGTCATAGTGGATCTTTTTATATTCAGTTTTAGACCATAGATTATTTCTCATTTGCTTAATCGTGCTCAGGTTAAATAAAAATGCCTGTTTGTAAGGGGTAATGAGATTGAATTAAATGTTTTAAGCCAGTTGAAAAAATTCTAAGTTATAGGTCAAAGAAAAATTCTCTGCAATGCTTTTCATTCTATTGTCCATTATTTAAGTGGGGCCCTTTGCGATGGTCACCATCTCAGTGTTGTCTAGTTATAGTTAATAAATGTAAATTAAAAAGTTTACAAAGTTAATCTTTTTATCTTTAGATAGCAGACATCTTGAGATTAATCAATAACAGTGAAATATCTTAAAATGGCATGAAAATTACATACAATAACAGCTAGTATATACATGTAGGTTTATCAATAACTGGAGTTGGGATTAACAGTTATGAAAACAACTTTGCTTTTATGCCAAAGTTTCTAACAAAGGGTATGAGGTGATCAAATAAGGTTGAGGGTGATCAAATACAATGTCATATCATGTTACATTATCATATTGTATCATTATATATTACAGTTTTATATTTTATCATATGATGTACATTGTATAGTTTCATATGATGCGATATCATATTTTATATTATTGTATTGATAAACATTATATATTACAATACCGTATTAAATAAACATATGATATACGGTGTTATGTTAAAACAGTATCCATGAATATCCAAGATCATTTACTATGATTTTCATATTATACAGTTGTTGACTGGGGTCGAGGGCAACAGTTGATCTGTCGGAGCGGCTCCCAAACTGTTGACCGAGACACAGTCAACAACTGTTTTGTTATACCCCTTCTAATCAATAACACGTTTTCGCGGAATGTGACGTCACCGGTCAACAGTCTTTTTTAACGGTCGAATTTAACAGTTCCAATCTAACAGTTCCAGTCCAACAGTCAAAATGCTGGACTTTTTTTCGTATAGAGATATATAGTAACTGTTTTACAGGGGTATAACAAAATATGATAAAGGTGGTCTCGTAAGGGTGATGCCTCGTTTTGGTGAGCTTTGTGATTACAGGTGTCTCTGTTTTAAATTGAATTATGCTTTCTATGTGATATTATCAAACAGCATATTAAAACTTGTATTCATTCATTCTCTTAATTTTTTTCTAGGTAATTATGCAAATATAGATTGGAATCGGCATTAGTTACAAGTATGGAAAAATCTCAAACTGAAACAACGGATGTAGAAAGGAGTCTTACTGACATGACGTTAAAAGTGCCAGGTTGTACATTTGATTTTATTTGACAGAACACAGCTTAGTAAAGGCCCTTTTACCATTGGCGCACAATCAAAAGCAACAAAATATTTGTGCGACTGAAAAATTTTGATTTGGATCAAAAACTGTTGTTGAAATAATAACATATGAAGAAGTATTCGTACTAAATTCACAATTTTAAAAAGCGATATATCTTGTCAATATATGACTGTTTCACAATGAAAGTGGGTGTTGAAAGATAATGCGTAAGGAATGCACAACTGATCAAGTGATCGGACGATTGAACGTGTGGCGCATGGCAAATTGAAGTTGGTAGATTGTCCAATGATAGTAAATCTTGCAATTAAGATTACATGAGACACGTTGAGCAACAGTCTCATAGTTGCAAAACACTAAGTCTTGCATAGACAGCTGCAATTCATTTTAAGACCTTTAAAAATCGGGCATCACTCTTATGAGTACACAAAATGTTGTAAGATGTTTGTGCGTTGCATTGCGATAATTTGGATCGCATTCAGTTGCGTCTGAATAGTGTGCTTGTTCACTATTTTGAGAAGACTTGATGCAACCACTAAAATGCATGCAACAGGACATTGTGCAAGTATGCGAGAGCTCATGCAACTAAAAAATTCCGATTGCAAAGTGTTGTAAAGTGCTCATGCACCAATTATGAAAGGGCCTTAACATGCGTGATGTTGTATGCAATGATGTAAAAAAGAATTTTTTTATGGATATTAAAAAGAATTTCTTGCTTTTTCAAACCAAAGCCACAAAGTAACCTGATTTTGCATTAATTGAAGTAATGAAATGCATGGATTATAGGGAAACTGTCGTAGACATGGTATTAATAACTCCGCAAACAAAGTTAGAAAATTTGTACATATATTGAAAACCATCTGAAGATGTTCACCAGCAATATTTTTTAAGATCAGACAAGATTTATTGATTTGAAGACAGTTTTCATTTTCCTTATCCTATATATTGTACACTGATATTGAAAAGGAAGGGAGGTAATCCTTACAGATTTTATTAATTAATAGTAAACTCAATCTCAATACCGGTTATATATTTATATAAGTACATTTTGTACATTCAGATGGAGGCTTTTTCATAAGGAAATATATAGTTTTATTAGTATTTTATCAACTCAAGGAAAAATTGACAATCTGTAAAATGGGCATTAATGTAAAAGATATTCAAAGTCATTGATATGACTGAATTTATTAATAAGTGTTTTGGCAATTTTTAAGAATTGTTTGTAATATTAAATTCTCCTTCATAGCTCACCTGAGCTGAAAGCTCAAGAGGCCTTTCCGATCAGATTTGTCTGTCATCTGCTGTCTATCCTTCTCTCTGTCCTTCTGTAAACTTTTTCAACATCTTGTCAACATCTTGTCCAGAACCACAGGGCCAATTTCAATCAAATTTGCCACAAAGAAATTTGCCACAAAGCACATTAGGGGACAACATTGTGAAAATTAAGGAACCCTCCCTTTTTCCAGGGAAGATAGTTAGGAATTATTGAATTTTTTTTTTTAGAATTTTTCAATAATCTTCTCAAAAAGCATTTGGCCAGGACAGCTGAAACTTGTGTAGAAGCATCCTCAGATAGTGTAAATCAAAAGTTGTGAAAATCATGACCCACAGGGGTAGGGTGGGGCCACAAGGGGGGGGGGCAAATTTTTACTTACGAAAATATAGAGTAAATCTTTAAAAATCTTTTCAGAAGTTAATTAGCCAGGACAGCTGAAACTTGTTTGGAAGTATCCTCAGTTAGTGTAGATTCAAAGTTGTGAAAATCATGACCCCTGGGGGGAGGGTGGAGCCACAATGGGGGTCGAATTTTTACATAGAAATATTTAGAGTTAATCTTAAAAGATGTTCTTCTCAGAATCAATCTGCCAGGAAAGCTGAAATTTGTATGGAAGCATCCTCAGGTCGTGATGATTCAAGTTTGTTAAAACCATGATTCCCAGGAGTAGATAGGGGCCACAAAGGGGAGTTGAATTTTTACATAGAAATATTTAGGGTAAATCTTTTTCTCAGAAACTAATCAACCAGAAAAGCAGGAACTTATTTGTGCACATCTTAAGGTAGGGTAGATTCAAGTTTGTTAAAATCATGATCCCCAGGGTTAGGGTGGAGCCACAATTGGGTGTCAGATTTTTACATAGGAATGATGTAGAGTATATCTTCAGAGATTTTCTTCTCAGAAACCAATCAGCCAAGGAAAGCTGAAACTTGTTTCTCAGGTAGTGTAGATTTAATTTTGTTCAAATTATGATTCCCAGGGGGAGGGTTGAACCACAATGGGGGGGGGGGGGTAAATTTTTATATAGGAATATGTAGTGAAAAATCTATAAAAATCTTCTAAAAAAAACCATGTCAAGAAAAGCTGTAACTTAAGTGAAAGCAACTGCAGATATTGTAGATTCAAAATCTTGAGGAGTAGGGTGGGGCCACAGTGAGGATCCAATTTTACAAAGGAAAACATTTTCATCATTCACAAAAACTGAAATGTTATAATATATGGTTTTACTTATATGCAAACACTTTGACATCATTTTGAGTCTTTAAAATTGTTTAAACTCTGGCGGCTAGACAATTCTTGAGGCTTGAAAGGGGTAAAGTTTGATCTAGGTTTTCCTGTGACGGTCTAATATTAGTGAGCTGATATTTTTTATACTGAACTGTTTTCGGAATATATATCTATTACATAACTATGATTTTCATATCAACTGATAAAGGTGGTCTCATAAAGGTGATGCCTTATCTCGCTCAGCTCTAGTTGTAATCTTTGATAATCCCTTTGTTTATTGAAAGCACTGATTGACTTTTTACAAAACATCTTTAACATTGATTTGGAAGATATATGTCAATAAAACGCACTTGTTAATATGGTAAACATGTCAAAGGCATACAACTTGGTTGAAGTGTTAATTTGTTTTAAACATTGTTCATGATAATTGTGTTTTAGTGTAGAGATTATTTGAAGGGCTGAAAATATTTGCCCACTTTAATGTTAGATAAATGAATCAATGATAAAATGTTCTGTAGCAACCTATGTACTGTTCATTGATATAACAATATCTTCTCAAGCATCCTTGGGTGCAAAAAAGTTTAAACATTGGTAAAGGAGACTTTTAATTGAAAAACGATTACGTGATTGTGATGTTTTGAGACTTTAGGTTGTATGGGACACTTCCAACTTCGTTGTGACGTACTTCCGATCGAAATAAACAATAAAATCATGTGTAAGTTTAGAAATATTTTCTTTCCTGAAGTTATTACCTAACAAGGTAGAGCAATGGGTTGTAGAGTGGTAACTACGGATCTGTAAGTCCCGAGTTCAAATCCCACTTGGGCTTTTATAATTTTTGCGTTTCCAAAAAAAATTAAAACTTTTTTTTTGGTCAAATAATGCAAAATTTGAAATTCTATACCGGTGAGAGTATTTTGATTATATTGTACTTTTATCCACCTTATTATCCTCAGGTGTCCCAAACCACCTTAAGATAACATGCAGCATGAAATTTAGATGCTCCAACTTATACAGGTGACTTTCGATAGCTTGAAGTCCATGGGACAAATGAAAAACTTTGAGGGATTAAGAGTTCAAGTTTTCTAGTTCAAAATTTTCGGGGATGACCGATGGGTTTTAAAATTAGACACTGGATGTTCATAATTAAGTTATTTATTTCAGTGCTCATCTTCGCTAGCCAAGGTTTTCTGATCCGAACCTTGGCTAGTAAAGATGTTTAGTGCTAAATTTTGGGGTTATTTTCAGTTAATTATACAGACTTTGATGTTTTAAAAAACTACAGAGAAACAGATATTGAATTAAGTCATGATATTTATTTATTTGATGCATCATATTATGACCAGATTGGTCAGTACTACTGCACTGGAAGGCAACTTGACTTAGTATTACCCACTGTATGGGTCCCTCGCCAGATCGCTCAGTGGTCCTACTCATTTCTGTAAGAACTTGTTCAGTAATAATCGTCATAATGACAATGATGCTGATATGCATAATTTCTGCATTTTTTATAATTTATTAAGCTTTGACTTTGACTGAAAATTATCTTCTTGCCTCATAATTCATTTTTCTTTTTCACTGCCTCTCCAAATTATCATAAGATGATCGGTGTTAAATTATTCTTGATAAGGTAAAGATATGGTGATCATCGATCAGCTATCACCTTGCAGGACAAGTGTCACCGGAATAAACATCCTGTTACATGGGTCACACACAGAAAAATAGATAAATAACGGGACTGCAGTTTGACTTGAGGGATCAAGGGTTTTGAGAGAACAGCTAGGAGTTTGAGAAATCAAGAGTAAAGGACTATGTGCGGTATTATGCATTGTTTGCCCCCAAAATTAAAGTTTTATAAAGAGTTTTTAAAATAAGGTAGAAAATATTTGAAATCATTTTAAAAATAAATGTGTAAAAGGCTATCACCACAGTGGCGTCATTATATAGAAATGATGTCACAAAGTCTTTTAAAATCATTTTGATAAAATGATGTTTTTTTGGTAAAATCTGGGTGTATTCCAATGGTTTTTGGTCCAGAAAACATCGGGCACTGTGCAGGCTTGCTCAAGTACCATTTTTTAGTATGATATGTATAATTATATGAAGAAAAACATATGTTATAATCATACTTGAGCAGACCTGCGTTCTATTACTTTCAAATGCAAAGTATAAGGAAAAAAATGACAATATTTTCATTTCTTTGTAAAATTACAGAATTGGGTCATTTACGTGATGTCATAGATAAACAGCGAGTGAGCAAAGATGACTAAAATCAAGATGAAAGTGATAAGCATCCTCTGTACAATGATTTATAGAGATTTTGTTCTCATACGATACTATTTAAAAATTGGTTAAAATTGGGGGCAGATAATTTACCGTGATAGCAAATTTAGTTCTTTGATTAGTTACATGACTGGAAGCTTACTTCGAGTGATTAAAAACTTTAAGCGATAGAAATTCAAACCATCAAGAGTTACCTATATTAGTATTATTTGATTATTTAATACCTGAGCTTTTATTCTTTATGAATAAAAAAAAGTTTTTGGAGTATGACGGCTGAATTAAATGCTGGGGCACTTCATAAGAAGAATCAGTATTTGGCTTGATTCGTAATTAATGTTAGTTTAATGTTTTTCTTTTATAATAATGTTCTCATATTTTTGACAGAGGGCAGCAGTAGAGACCAGCCAATTATACTAGTAAATGATGATAGCAACTTCGTAAAAGACAAGGAGCCACAAGTGTCACCACAGGAAAAAGGTAGAGCATCATCTCTTTGGTTCATTTGAGTGGAAGACCCACGTCTACTCTTGTGGCTGTTGTGATCAGAATTCATTTGACATACTGTATAAAGGGTTATTTTCACCCCATGTTATTTTCACCTTTCAACTTGCAAACGGTTTCGACCCGTCTTAAATTCACCCAGACACGCTTGTGTATTAAAGAGATAAAACGGAACATTGGAATTCGCCCAGTCTTAAATTCGCCCGCTGACAACGAGGGCAAAACGGGCGAAAAAATAAAATGGGGCGAATATTTCCCTGTATACAGTATGTTGCAGACAGCATTTACTAGGCTTTCAATTTTTTTAGGTCACCTGAGCCAAAGGCTCATGTGAGCTTTTCTTATCACAATTTGTTGTTGTCTGTCGTCGTCGTTGGCGTTATCGTCGTCGTTGTAAACGTTTCACATTTTCATCTTTTCAAGAACCGCTGGGCAGATTTCAACCAAATTTGGCACAAAGCACCACTTGGTAAATGGGATTCCAGTTTGTTAGAATGAAGGGCCACGCCCTCTTTAAAGGGGAGATAATTGAGAATTATTGAAAATTTGTTGGTATTTTTCAAAAATCTTCTTCTCAAAAACTTTTTAAAGGGGAGATAATTGAGAATTATTGAAAATTTGTTGGTATTTTTCAAAAATCTTTTTCTCAAAAACTATTCGGCCTGAAAAGCTTAAACTTGTGTAGAGGCATCCTCAGGTAGTGTAGATTCAAGTTTGTTAAAATCATGGTTCCCAGGGGTAGGGAGGGGCCACAAGAGGGGGATCAAGTTTTACATAGGAATATATAGAGAAAATCTTTAAAAATCTTCTCAAAAACAATCAGGCCAGAAAAGCTTAAATTAAAACGGGAGCATCCTCAGATAGTGTAGATTCAAGTTTGTTCAAATCATGGTCCCCAGGGGTAGGGTGGGGCCATAATTGGGGGATCAAGTTTTACATAGGAATATATAGAGAAAATCTTTAAAAATCTTCTTCTCAAAAACTATTAGGCCAGAAAAGCTCAAATTAAAGTGGAAGCATCCTTAGGTAGCGTAGATTCAAATTTGTTCAAATCGTAGTCCCTGGTCGTATGGTGGGGCCACAATGGGGAATGGATTTTTACATAGGAATATATGGAGAAAATCTTTTAAAATCTTCTTCTCAAAAACTATTCGGCGAAGAAAGCTCAAATTGGCATGTAACCATCCTCAGATAATTTAGATTCAAGTTTGTTCAAATCATGGTCCCTGGGGGTAGGGTGGGGCCATAATTGGGATATATTTTTATATAGAGAGAAAATCTTTAAAAATCTTCTTCTCAAAACTATTAGGCCAGGAAAGCCCAAATTTGAGTGGAAGCATCCCCAGATCATATAGATTCCAGTTTGTTTAAATAATAGTCCAAGGGTAGGGTGAGGCCATAATGGGGGATGAATTTTTACATAGATATATTGAGAAAATCTTTAAAAATCTTCTGTTTAAAGACTATTTGGCCAGAAAAGCTTAAACTTGTGTAGAGACATCCTCGGGTAGTGTAAATTCAAGTTTACAAAATCACAGTCCCTAGTGGTAGGGCAGGGCCGTGATGGCGGTTTGAATTTTTACATAGGAATATATAGAGAAAATCTTTAAAAATATTCTGGGAAAGTTTTCGGTCCAAAACTCAGTACTTAGTGTGAAAGCATAGGTTATGCAGATTTAAGTTTGATGAAACCATGATTCCCTAGAGAAAAGTGGGGCCACGAAATGGGGGGGGGGTACATAGGAATAGAGAAAAATCTTCTTACAGGTACAACAACAAAAGGGGCTTGGTATTTACCAAAAATAAAAGAGGTGGAAAAAAATTGGCAGATTTTCAATTTTTTTTTTTAGCAAGATCTACTGTACTTAGTTGTCAAGATATTTTGATACTGTAATGCTAATTTGATCAGAATTAAGGCAATTGTTGCTCAGGTGAGCGATGTGGCCCCTGGGCCTCTTGTTTATATACTGCAGCATGTTTTTTAACAATAGCATTTTGAATATTTACATGTATTATGAAAGATGAAATACATAATATCTTTCCTAATTAAAAGTCAATTTTTTAAAATACTTCTACAATAACCTTTGCATATAAAAGATTACATATAGTTGCCTAAATCCAATACTCGTTCCCTGATTGATATAAAAGGTTTTTAGCAAACAGTGGTAGCAATTTGCACAAATGACAGTATGATGTATGCAACATGTTTGCTTATTGCAACTTTGCAGCAAATTCAGATTTGGTACATTGATTAGTTTCAGGCATCTTTACCCATGTTCAGATTTGGTATTCAAAGTTTTATTTGGTATTTAAAGTTTTGAACCCAATGTTATTTTACTTCAAATTATGCAATTTCACTTCAAATTTTAAACTCTGGGGTCAGTGACATATGTTGGGGGATATCACACTTTGACCAAAGAGTTCTTTTTTGGTTTACTTCTCTGACTTATTTGTCAATAAAGTGTTCATTGCTGCAATCTGACATAGTTTTCTATTGTAATGTCAAACCTCAAGACAGTTTACCAGAACTATGTGTTTACTGCAAAGATTTGGAAACAAGGTTTGACGTTTTCTGTATATCTAATTAGTGTTTGGTTGATCTGCAGTTCATTAAGTTGCCATTCACATTTCATTGCGAAACAAACGCATTTGAAGAGCAAGAGATCTGTATAATTTGTGACTATTGTCCATAGGGTGGGGTTCCACTAGGATGTGGCATTATATATTATGTTATATATGTGTATATTAATCACATTGCAAGAGAAAAAATCATGTTTACTTTTAAAATGTTTCTCTTCTCTTGATGATTCTGTGTCAAAAGAATTATATAAAATTATAAAATCCCTATAGCTGGATTCAAACTCATGACTTACAGATTCGTAGTTAACATTCTAACCCATTGCACAATGCTGCTTTTAAAAGGTAACAATTTTGGGAAAGAATAATTGTTATAATATTATACTTGATTTCGATAGGAAAAACCTTAAAAAAATGGAGGTGTCCCATACTACCTTAATATTTTTTTACCCATACTACCTTAATATTTTTTTTACTCTGCTTGTAGAGGAGTTACTCCCCTTTGATCACCAATGATTTGCTATGATATATTCTATGAAAGAGGACATTTGCTCACAAAGATAATATTAGCCAAGATATTGGTAGAAATTCTTGATGCCAAAAACATCAAAAAAGAATTTATGAGCATGCAAATTTTCTCTTTTTAAAATTTGCACGCACAAAAAAAATTTTGGATGAAGATTGGTTTGTTATTAAACTCTTATTTGACATGCATTTATTTTATTAAATTGCTCACAAAAAAGATAAAAATCTTAAAAGATGATTATACAGACACCTCAAAATGGCATTCCCATTTTAAATTTCTACAGTTTCCTTTTGTAAAAACAGTTCTAATATATAGTTTATATGTCCCAAGCATATTTATGAACTGATAGCATGAGCCTTTGTATATGACAAATAAAGATTTTCCTGTGAAAGATTGTAATGTTAAATGTATGTTAGCGTAAAACTTTCCCAAAAAATACTTTGAAATTTGCTACTGTGTACAGTACTACAGGGTATTCAAAATAAAATTCAATTAAAAATCTGAAAAAAAGATAATTATTTTATCTCACAAAATATACATTGCATTTTTAAGGCCCAAAAAATTGGAGTGTTCAAGCTGATTATAGTGTTGCATGGATGTACAATGCCTTATTTTTAGCTTATTACTGTGGAATCCTTCAAATTTGTGAAGGCCACTAAATTTCAAGAGAATATTTTTTTACGCCAGTTTTTCATGTCATTAGAACCTATGGATTGTTTATCCATTACACTGCTTTCAGTGGTTAGGAGCAGGGTTCTCTTATATGAAAAATTGATAAAAAGCTTGTTGCAAGTAGTACCCACAAAATCCACAAAAATTGCACAATCTCTTATGATTTAACAGTGTATACTGATATCTGGGTTGTTGTTTTTTTCGCATGTCACAAAGTTTGCAAAAATTGGGAAAATCTGTAACATCTTTAATTTATGGCACGCATTTTTTTTTTTTGCGCTATTAAAAGTTTCTTAAAGTTATAGAAAACAAGCATTCTGAGAGTATTGCATAAGCAATACACGTCCCCTACCGGTTTGTGGAAGTTGTGAAAACAATGCACTGTTATGCAGAATTTGGAGCCAGAACATTAAAAAATTGGAATATAAAAAATTAATTTTCTCGAAAAATGTGTCAACCAGACTCTACAAAAGTGTAAACTTGATCTGTAGTTTGACATTTTGAAGCTGTTCAGCAAATTTCATATTATTTCTCAAACGCATAAAGAAAAAAAGTGCGGAAAACTGAAGTGGGACAGACAGACGGACGGACAGAGAGACGGACGGATGGATGGACGAACTGATGGACGCAGAGGAAAGCTAAAGTCCCCTCCGGTGAAAACCGGTAAGGGACTAATAATACAGGATTTCTGCCTATTCCAATATATACGATTTAAATTTTATTGTAAACCTCCCAGCGTGATTTGAACTTATGATCGACTTACAGATTCGCAGTAAGCCCTCTAACCAACTGCACTATGCTGTTTGGTGACAATAATATGATTACACTTTAGGTTTTGTTGTTTATTTCGAAAAACAATACATCACAACATGGAAGTGTCCCATACCACTTTAAAATGTTTGAATTTTTTGTATACTGAACCAGATTTTTTTTTTTTCTTTGATGAGAAAATAATCAAAATACATCGGGGCGGGCCATTTTCAGAGGGGTGGGTGCATGGGGATGATAATCTAAAAATTAATTTTATTTGGCCTAACAGACACTGTTTTGTGAAGTGGGTCATTATCTTTGTCACTATTGATGGTAGAAAGAATTGTATAAAAACCTCTATAGCTGCTTGATAATTTCATGGGAGCTGAGAAACAATGCATCATTTTATTTTGTTTATATATATTGATAAGTAACCAAATAGTTTTCTTGGACCGATTTTATATCAAATTTTGTGTACGATCTTAAACTTTAGTATTGCCAAGTATGTGTATAATGGTAGACATTGCAGTAGTTTTATCCTGGTCAATTAAGCCTTCAATGAGAAAAAGAGATATATATATATATATACCAATTAAATTTGTTTACAAAACAAACTTTACATTAAAAGGTACATTCTTAATTGTGGCAAAATATAAAGGAACTAAATAAATATTATATGTTTTGTAACATTTAGTAATTATTGCCAAAACAACTTCAAATATCATTTGAAGGCAGTTTGAAGAAGATTAAGAAATCTAAGTGTTAAATTAACACTTGGAGAAACTGCTTATTGATTTGACAATATCAGTAGTTAAATTTAATGTGATTTCTTAAGAAAATACTGAATAGATATAAACATATTCTCATATGAACTGGGTTAGAACACTTTATGCCAGCCATTTGTAAAACAGCTTTGTGGTTTATTAAGTGTAAACTGCCCCAGTATAGTAATTTTTACTTAAAATTGCCATTTAGCCTCTAGTTTTTAAGTTTGTTAAACAGTTAACTCAAGACTAGACATAAGTTTTACTAACACAAACACCGGGCCCCTTACCAGTGTCCATGTATAGCTTGATTATACTTTTGGTTGTAAAACCTGCGAAGGATTTTAATTTCTGAGCCCAGCAGGAAGGTCTTTGTCACCAGTGTTTAAGCTATAGACTGGGGGGTAGATATCTGGAGTTTTTTTAATGTTTGATAAATATATCATGTAGAGGTGAAGAAAGCTTTTGCAGTACACTGTAGTTTTACTTTCAAAAGTCTGCAGACATTATCGTTTGTAAGCTTGTCTTAATTTTAACAAATTACTTTGTGGTAAACATATAATATTTCGTCTTCATGAGTTATATGAAATGCATTCAAATAATACAGCCTTTCTAGTCTATTTATAATCAGGGGCAATTCTAACTAGTTGTTGCCGAGTTGATCCATGAATTTATTTTAAAATGTTCATCAAAATATTGTATAGTATGACTGTCACAACATATTTCAAATTCTAGACTTTTAGCCCATAAAAATTATGTATTTTTCATTCAGTCAATTTGTTTTAACCTGAAAAATTATGCCCTTTAAGATATAAATTTCATGGATTCTACACCGAGATAGACACAGCCAAAAACCTTCTGATGATTGTTGTATAATTATTTGTTTTAGATGTAGTTTTAGAACCATTTTAACAAGAGCTTGGACGTTTGATAGTGGTGTCAAACAGCAATGTGACGTAGGCCTGTCTATTTCATTGTCAGCCACCCAGCCACTGCTCTTTGAAATCAACAAGATTTGTCTGTCTTTTGAGCTAAGACTATGCAATCGATGTATATTTCGCCTAAAACCAGCCTCATTTTTAACTTGGTTTGACGCAAGAAATAGATGGTTAACTTCGTCAAAAGTCCAAGGCCTTGTTAAAATGGTTCTATATGGAGCTACAGACAAGTGTACATATTCATTTACACTTAATTGATTGAATATCTTTTTGAGTATATAGTTTACATAATATATTTTTTAATGAAAAGTAGATGGTGGTACTTTTTCATAAATCATTCTGTATGTAATATATTTATTTTTGTGTGAAATGAATTTTAAAGCCTTATGAAGTATATGTCTTTTTTGAATGATTAAGAAGGATTGGGCTAGTATTGGGGGGGGGGGGGGGGGTAATCAAATGCTTTTATCTCGGATTTGCATGTACCCTTGCTGTAACAGTTTTCTGGGTACTATCTATGTTTGTCCTCTTTTGAATGCTGTTCATTTAGCATTTAGTGCCTCACGGCAGCAAGGAAATTGATTGATTCTATATATTCTGGTTTCTGTGACGAGAGCGAGAGAGAGAGAGATTATTTTTTGGTTCTTGTATACTTCGTAACTTGTTTAGAAAAATGGATTGGTTTCCTGTGTGTCAGAAGGTTGTGTTTCTTAAAAGATAAACGTTATCCTATTGCCTACAACCAAAGCAAGTGCCTTCTTTTCATAATATTTCCTTATTACAACCAATAATATCCTTTGTGCTTCTTTCAACAATAATAGATTTTTTTTTCTGCTTCATAAAAGACAGAGATTAAAAGGCTTGACAAACTGCCAGTACTAAATCATTATCACTGAGCTGATCTTTTTGCCTGTTTATGTGGAGCACATTGAGACCATTGTCTCCTAGCATACCCACTGTAGGACAGGACCCGGGGTGGTGGCTAAATGCCGACATTGTGTATCATAATCTACATTTTTTAATTTTGATCATGTGACCCTTTACCACTAAACCCAAAGCAATGACTTCATTCAATACACAAATAGACGTAGGAAAAGGGGGATGTTTTAAAAACTGTTTAAAAACTATGAAAATGTTATATTTAAAGGCAAAAACGAAATTCAAAGATGAGCAAAATAAGGACACAAATTATTTAAGAATATTTATAAAATAGTTAACACTTATATGAATTTAAATTTTGAGCGTATGAAATAATTTGGCAAAGACCCCTGTGTGGAGCCCCTCACTCAGAGAACTCGGGTAGATAGAATGTATAGGTAGCCAGGTAAAGCCATTTAATATTGACGTTGTAGTTGAAAGAGTTAAACGCGGGACGACGGCCATGAAACATTAGTTATTTTAGCTGGCTGGACAACTTGCAATCATGACAATGGACTGTATAGTACCGCAACCAATTTGGACAGGAGGCTACCATCACGGTGGCCTTGCCTCTCTTCACTCTCATTATTTCGCTCCATACTACATCCCCAGGAAACGCAGTTCCTTCTCCTGCTCCTACTTCTCAGGTATTTCCATGTTTGGTTTGTGTTTACTTAGTGGATAATCAATCGATATTCAATGGAAGGGTTGGGTGAACAATTCTACAAAAATGTGTATTAAATTTGAAAAATGGGTAGCAGTAGAAAATCAAACTACCCGGTAATTCGGGTATCAATTGTGTGTGTTGTTGTTTATTCTTCATAATACCGTAAATGATAAACAAGATTTTTAAATATGTTATGAAACTAGTTTTGGGGTTTTTTTTCAAACTCTTTGTGAAAGAACCTGTTTGTACTGATGACAGAATATAGAAAGTGTTTATTAGTGTGTTATTTTCAAGTTGTTGGTCAATCAACATAGATATACAAAAAAATGTTATGAAAAGTTTAAATGAAAAATATTTTTTTTAAACTAATTAAATACGTATATCTGTTGTTATTATCATTAATAAGTTTTCCTCATAAATCCACCTATTAGTAGCACATTTATAGGTTGCTTTTATGTCCCCATACTCACTCGTTTGCTGTAACTGAGATGGTTGACTCATACATTGAGTTTATACTAACTTACATGTACCCAGGTAATTTAAGTAAATGGTCTGCCCAGGAATGGATCAATTGTGTTATAATTCTCTAGATCTGACACCAAAAGTCTTCGATGATGTCAATGTTGAACACTTTGATACGTAATTATTCTCTTGATCGAATGCTCAATTTAGCAGTCTTATAAACAATATATGCTATCACTAGAAATGTCGGTTTTATATTGTAGATTTAGGAATGGCTGAAAGTCATATAATATTTTTTTTTCCTACTTCAAACTAATGTGCAGATATCCATTAATGACGACATACATTTTACATAGCATGCCCTGATGAAACCTTTCTATTGATTTGACATCAAAGAGCAAGTTTCCTGCTGTTAGGGACCTAAATAGCTACAGCTTTATTCACCCCACCTACTCACTGAATTAACCCAGAACTCGGTGTTACATAAATGATACTCTCCAAAAAAAAGGAAACGGAGTAGAGATATATATATATATTTTTTATGACTTCTACATGGAACACTGATTATATTGTAAATCTAATTGTATGACGTATTCTTCAGATTGATTTTGTTTTAATCATTTTTCACAGTTTTAACAGTAAGCTGTCATTTCCGAAACGAAATCCAATTTTTCAAGAAGTGCAATATTATATGAAAATGCATGTTAATACATTTCATTTTATTTTTACTCAAATATATGATTGGTAAATTTTGTGTTTTATGGGTACATGTAAACTGTCATCTATCAACTTCTATTTCAGTATTGTGTTTTAAGAAATGTTTCAAAAAAAGCTGTGTACATTATAATATGTCTTTTATTGGTTGATTTTTTATATCCCAAGCATAAAAAAATCAGTCTATCTTCTTTCTTTTCTTTTCTTTTTTTTTTATCAGCTTAACTCTTCTGAAACCATTAAATGTACATTGTTTATATATTATCAGACTACTAAGTTTCTTGAAATTTTGTTCAGTTCACGGTTTATGGGGAGCTCAGGCTGACAAACTCTGTCAGTTTCCATAGTATATTTAGTAATATTGTAAATCTTCTAGTTGGAAAAGAAGCAAATATTCCATAAAAAATAATGGAAATCTAAATTTATATATATATATATATATGCACATTCAATAATCTTATGTCAATATTTTGGAAATTACAAAGATATATGAAATGCTATTCAATATATTTCAGACAGAGTTAAGCTAAATAAAACTAATTAGATAAATTTTTGGTGTTCGTGATTTTATATTCTAATGACTTGTGGTTTGATGCAGAACGGTTGAATCGTAGATTTAGGACTTGCTTAAAATAAGGAATCTACAGTAGTTGTTCTATTTTGATAGTAAAGCTATTCTCTCTTATTTTTTTTCTCTCTCTCTGAACACCGAGTCATCAATATAAGAAGTCCCTGAATATCAATTGATTATTTTGAGTTATCAAAATTTTTAAAGTGTACATTGTATATACACAAATAGTCATTTCTAAAAATATAGTTCAATAGGATTTTTAGAATTTAAGAAACCAAACAAAATATACAAAAGAAGTTCAGAGTGCCGCTAATCAATATTTTCCATTTCTTGTATTGTTGAAATAAGTTTCACAGTAATGTAACAGCCCAGTGTCAAAAAAGAAGTCAATATATATACTTAAACTTATCAATTGTCTGAAGACTTCTGCAGGAGAACTCATATCAGTGAGGGAAGCTGGCTGGTTTTTCTGCCCAAAAACCTGGTTACAAAAAAAATGGTTACAGATGTCATATATTGAAACAGGAGAAAAAAACCTACACCTCATCTGTAAACCTTTTTTCAAAATTCTTTACATTCAATTTGATTTTTTTTAACACTGATATTTTTATACTGTTTATTGAATAACTGTCAAATCCCTGGTCAGTCAACCAAAACATTGCATATTTTTTAACAATTGCCTCAATTGACTGCGTTGAAATATTGCAAAATCTTAACTTTACTTTAAAAGTCTTTCACACACCCCATGAATAAAGTATCAATAGTTTTGAGTTTTTATTGATTAGTTTCAGTGATAAGATTTTCCCAGTTTGATCAAATAACAGGGTTTGGGTGAAGTGAATTTGGTATAGAATATCAATGTTTAAGTGTAATATTCACATGTCGGTACCAATACCACAGAGGTTGATTATGGAGGCAGACAGATCGACTCATGTTCTATGTTGTCATTGGATTAAGTTCCTATTTTAAGGACGGAGTAACAGTTGTAGTGTATCTTGGTTGTTAATGGGTCCTTATCAACAAACTAATGGCTCACTGGGAATTCCAAAATTTGAAGAAATGAAAGTCTGAACATGATCTAAGGATATAAATACCAAGCAGTGAAAACTGTGATGGTTGCGTTTTAGATCAATTGATTCCCTGGAATGTTCGATATCTTGAACACTGATATCTCGAACACAATGTATATTTTGAAGGATTTGCAAGTCCTAATCCCTTATTTTTTAAGTATTTTACCCTTGATATCATGAATACTCGGATATCTCAAAGTTTTTAAACAGTCCCATCTAGTTCAAGATAATGAAGTTTGACTGTATATTGGGTTCTGTTTACAATCATCATTTATTTGGTACATTCAAACATTTCAGTAATGTTACGTACTACACGCAGGATTATTTTTGCCCTAGCTGTGTTATTTTTACCCTTCCTCACTTGCAAATGGTTCCATCTTGAATTCGCCCTGGCCCAGACAAAGTTGTATTTAAAGAGTGATAATGAGACACATGAATTCGGCCAGACTTAAATTGGCCGGCTGACAATGAGGGCAAAAGGGGCGAAAATAAAATGGGGACGAATATTTCCCTGTATACTGTGTATCTCTTATAGAATTACCGAATTCCTAACCTTGAGTATCTGAGCTAGAGGTTCCCAGAGCTGGACTTAATTCAATTAATATGGAATATTATATATTGTAATATAAATATATAAATATATTGTAAATGCATTTATTCTGAAAAAACTATTTCTTATTTCTTTATGATTCTGTCCTAAGACTGCGCTTTGTTTAATTCTTTGTTTAACGACATTCATGCATATAAAGGTTAATTAGGAGCTAGAAATTCAAAAAAAAATACCAAACCCCTGCTTTCTTGATTATCCTTTTTCAGTTTAATTATATTTGTTGCAACTTAAAAAAACTACTTTCTGTAGAAATTAATGCATTATTTCAAAATATTTAGGGCACATTATAGATTATATATTGGATATACTCACTGGTTGTTGCCTTTATATCTGACAGGAAGATCATTAAACAGCTGTAATATACATGTAACTTGAACATTCTCTACTTTTCCATACAGATAAACCCTTTTTAGAAATATTTTGAAACTGTGAAGTTCCTCACCAATCACCCATAGATTTTTTTGCAAATCAATTATATGGCATATTGCTAACACTGTGAATTTAATTGTGTGTGTCGTAGTGTACAAAAAGTTGTGGGTAAGAAAATCTTAATTAGTACCAAGACTGTTTAGAATTCCCATACAGTCAAACTTCGTTATCTTGAACTAGATGGGACTTTATAAAAACTCTGAGATATCTGAGTATATGGAATATCGAGAGTAAAATACTTAAAAAGTAAGTAGTTGGGACTTACAAATCACTTCGACATATCCATTGTATTTGAGATATCAGTGTTGGAAATATCGAAGTTCAACTGTACTTCTTAAGCATTGTAATTGGTCAAACCCTTTTAATATTCAAAGTTATCTATCAATTCTTTCTGAAGAAACCAGTTATTACAAATACGTAAAATGAAATTATTATTTGAGAAGATAACAATAGCTATATAGAACATAACAGAAATGAGTTAACTCGATTCACAACACGGGGTTCTCTGTTTGGCATAGCTCTTGTTTAAGGTACCTTACTACGCCCATACTTATGATTTTTAAGACACTACGTCACAAGATGGCGATTTTAATATTTTGTTTAACTGATTTTATCATTCAATTCGGTTGTATATCATCGTAGCTCAGTGGTTAAAGTATCGGGCCTCTGAACCGCAGATCATGAGTTCGAATCCACCTGGAGCTTTTGTTCGATCATGTTTACGGAATTAAATTTTTGAAAATATAATTTTTGATCCAAAGTTGCACATTTTTTGTCTATTTGACTTAAATACTTCTTATCCATTATGATATCTATCATAATCAAGTAATTTTCTGCTGTTTTGAGAAAACATTTCAAGATGTTAGTGAGCCACCTTAATCAAGTGTTAATATTTCTCATTCACTGATGCTCTGGACTAAGTACATGCATGTCCACTAAGAAATGAAGTATCAATTGCCTACTGGTCTCTAGGATTTTCCTATAACCAATTAAGTTTTACTGTATGTTATCATTTCTTTCCACAACTTGCAGAGGGGAGTAATTACATGGCTAAATTTACAAATGTTTGGGAGCAAATTGGAAGGAAATATAAGTATGTAAAATCATCAATCTTAAAAGTAATGGTCAAAGTTGGCAGAGGATAATTCTGAAAGAAATTAACAATCTGCGATCTTCAACCATATTCTTTAACTCTTAATTATGGAGATTTGTTTTATTGATACCATAAATCTGCCATTTATACTGACAAATTTAATTAGTCTTCTTCTAGTGTTGAGTATTAAGATCAGTTACTCAACAACATGCTAATTGGCTTAGTGGATCCACTGAGATCTACTAAAAATACATGAAGGCAAAGGGGTTCAATTTAAGCCACTGATGCACTAGTACAATATTTTTTTATTTTTTAAGTCAACTTGTATATTTAATACATTACATCCATCGTGGGCAAATTTGCAATAACTTTGTAAAATGCATGGATAACATCCTAAAAAATCATTTTGTCTCATTTCATTTATAAAATTTGATGGACAAATAACATTTTTACGTGAAAAAAATACTTTGAGGCTGAGGATCGGAGAACCTAAGACAACAACAATTCAATATAGCGTTGAATCATGATTTTTTGAAGTATACACTCTCATAACTGCCGCTGTGTGTGCATACAAATTGAGTAACGCGCGTTAGCGCGTTATGAAAATTTGTATGCACACACCGCGGCAGTTATGAGAGTGTATACTTCAAAAAATCATGATTTAATGCTTATATTTACATTTTTTCAACTTCTTGCCTTGTCTCCAAATGTGATTCATGCCTTAAAATTCCTATCTTATTCTAAGGGTAAGTTAATATTAATGGAAGAGCCACAGTAACAGCCACACGCGTGAACTTTGATTTTCGCTTGTGACGTTGCAGTTTGCAGCGTTCAGCGTTTGTGACGTCATAATAAAACTCGTCAATTTGACCTTTGACTACTTGTTGCATTTAGAGGCATTTGAAGATCACAGAATTTAATGGGAAAACACAGTAGAATGTAAATATAACACTTTAAACTTCCTGTCGCAAATGTCGACAGTGATCATGTTATTTATATATCGTTGGATTAATATAACAATCAGTAATTGCACATATGTTGTAATCAGTGATATTGAATTATTTTTTTTACTTTTTATTGAATTTATTGCTCATATATATTATTAGTGCAGATTTTTTAAATTAAATGGAGCTTTATACAATGTCTTATTTTTACATTTTCCTCTTTATTTGCAGGACCGTACGGTTTACCCTCTAGATTAGATGACGATGTGGCTTTCCCCACTGATATAAAACTAGAAAGAGCCGACGACTGTACCCCTGAGGAGGACAAGGATTTGAAGATCTGCGTAGTTTGCGGTGAACGGGCCAGTGGCTACTACTTTGGGGCTCTCGTCTGTCTGCCCTGCAAGGTACTTGTTCACCCTGCTGCGTTCTAGATGAACACTGTGACAAATGTGTGCGTTTGATTGTTCAGATTTCTCGGTTTCTATGTTTCACTGCAGAAATTTTAATCAGGTGTTGATTTTACTCTTGCAATATTTAATCATGGATCAGTTTTTCTGAGGTATATTCATTTTTGTGTGCTTGTAGTTTTCAACATGTTAGGGACAAGAAAATGTGTAAATTTTCCCCTTATGTAAACATATATGACAGCAGTAGAATTGTTCCACATTTATTTACTGTTTTGTGCAAGAGTCATTGAACTTCATCGTACACTTTGAAAAATTCTTTTTAGATTAAATTTATTTATCATTGTGGATTCAAATGCATATATACATTTTCATATTAAAATCCCCACAGTTAAATGGTTTGACAAAAATATATCTTTTATTTCTTTGCATAAAGATTAAATGGGGTGTTTCTGCTTTAATTCATTTCTGATGTTCGGATTTGTTAAGACTTTTTAATTTTCTGATCATGCATCTTATAATTCAAAGCAGGGGGTGCTTGGCTGTTTTCCAGTCATTAATCATTCAGACCTTTTAATATATGTCAATTCTTCCATTTTGAATAGCTATTGGTGGGTATTCATTGATTTCAAAAGAAATCGCATAATAAACTGCATTTTGGCCAAATAATGTTCTTTGAAAATATACCAAATGTTTATTATAAAAAAGGTGTTGCACTTTTTTTTTAAATTTGTGTGATCCCAAATGAAACAGTTGTGGCATGGGTATGCTAACAGTAATTGTCTATTTGTAGACTTGTTGATACACATACTAAAAGAAATTTTTATATAGTTTGTTACTATCCCAAACTATAAAGAGTATCAGTGTTATGAAATTCAGGGGATTTCAGGTCATTTAACACCAGGGAACGATTTAAAAATAAGTTTATATGTGGGAAGTGTCATCAGTTATTGAACCAGTGATTTGGAATTAAATGTTCTCGAATAGCGTCAGATCTGCAGCTCGTCAGACCAGTCATATGAAAACCTGTATCTATATTATAGTATAATATCAAAAGGTCTTGCATCTACCTGGTATATAATATGCTTTCAAATGACATCTGATATACTTAGAGTAAGTGCCCCTCAGAAGTCTAGTAAATGTACTCAATCTGCCATTAACTCAGCCTCAACAACTAATAAACTTCAAAACATAACTTTTCAATAATCAATGAAACGGAGTATTTTTTTTTAACAAAGTTTTTTTTTTTCCCCCCATTTGGATCTGCTATGTTGACTGGTAATAGCTATTGAGACAATTATGGTGTTAGGTTGTGCACATTAAGAGTGTGGTAACTATAGATTGCAACACCAAGTGTCAGGTGAAAAACATCAATATATCCATAGGCCTGAACAAAAACTCACATTAACACTAGGGACGCCATGGCTGTCTGATAAAAAGCTCCACGGCATGCCGTAACCTGCTTTTTTCGCATTTAATTTGACCGATTTCTTGGCTTTTAAAGACACTATCATTGGTGTTTATCCTTCAAACTTATTAAATCCCCCATGTTTTCATTTAAAACCAACTTGTTGAAACTTGACTTGTAGTGAAATTTTTAATCAATTTTTTTTTTTACTGTTGTGTACAAAACTATTAAAAACATTGAATCAATAAATACAAAATAAGAAATGACACATTAATGATCATGCAGGTAAATCATGAAAACATTATGCATACAAGTACATGTATTACAAATTTTTTATAAAGGCTGAATTGCTAACTGCTGTGTCACGAAAAAGCCAAGACTCCAGTCCATTTTTCTAAGTTAAGGATAACTGTTACCCCTCATCAGTGTTTGCGTTATATTGTCCATGTACAAGTATTACAAAGTCCTCACACAATCTTTGATTTAACGGTAGCTTTTAGTGGGTTTTAAGCTTTTAACCTTTTTAAATCTATATAAATAATCAGCTGTTTAGATATTTCTTCTCAAGATACCAGGTGAGATGTCAAAATGACCAATGAACCACTGTACTATAGTGACATAACTGTGTATTTTCTGCAGTATTTTTCAGGTATTAAAATGCAACTGCAGAACAAAGAAAGATTTGAAATCTTTCAAGTTAAAACTAAAATTTCAAGCTTTGGAAAATTAAATTCCTATAATTAAACAATATCAGTTTATCACGTGAATAAACAGGCTAGGATCTAAAGAGGTCCCTGCCCCTAAAGAAAAATATTCAAAGGACTATAATTATAAGATTTGAGCCTAAAACGACCCCCTTAACGGAACATAGTCACTTTACTGTAATTCTTTGTTTTATTTGTACAGATATACATTTGAAGTTATTTCATAAGTTTCATTTTGATTTAAGTGCATGCCCACTTTATTTAAAAATATGACATCATAAAGGTTACCATTTTTTGCGTTTTTAGCCAAAAAACGGCTTGTTTTCAAGCAGTTTTTCTTTAAAAACACATTGAGCGACTGCTTGAAAAAACAAAATATTTTCACCAAAGATGTATCTTTCCAGTACTAATAATTGACGAAAAGTTCGTTCTTGTTCAAAGAGTCTATCTGTATTTCCCATTTGAAAAATGAAAAGAAAAATGTCAATTTCTGACTGATTTTGATTAGGTTATAAATATAGCGTCACCTCTGACACCATATACTGCCAATGAGTGCAGATTAATCAAATAAATAGGTGAAAAACATGTTTTATGTCAACTCTCTTAAAAAATAACACAACAAGTTTATGTACCTGAAACACTTTAAAAAATGGTGAATTATAGGGGCCAAATTTGACTTATGTCATATATAGTTCTTTATATAAATTTACTGTGTAAAATTACTAAAAATATGCCTAGGAAATCACTACAACCACCCCGGAAAACTTAAATTTCCCTCAGATCTTCACTTCTTCACTGGAAAAATTTGACAGTTTAAAAATACAATAAAGAATTTACTTTTCTTTTAGAGCTTTTATATCAGATGCACAAAAGATGGCGAGCCCACCTTTACTTGTCAATGTAATGGGAACTGTGACATTGCGAAGCAAGGACGCATCCGCTGTCAGTATTGTCGCTACCAACGCTGTCTTATGGCAGGCATGTGCAGGAAAGGTTAGTTTATCTGTATTCACTCTGAGGCAATGTCTTAACAGTATACAGTTTTACCTAAGTATATTTCCCTTTGTAAATTTTGGCATCCTTGCTTATTAATGTATTGAAAAATGATTTCCCTCTTTATTAATACACCCATAATCAAACAAAACTTACACAATGAAATCTAGCTGTCATTTCTTTCTTCAAAAAACAAATAGTTTTATTATATGAAATACCACTTCTTAAAACTTATAAGCCTTAAAAAGTAAAAAAAAAAACTAAAAAAACTCATATGCATCTGTATGTCAAATAAATATATAAGCAAAGGAAATTTTTTTAAAATCGTTCCTAGATGGCTATGTTAAATTTGTAAAATAAATGCTACTATGTTGAATTTATAGAAAAAATGCTCATATCAAACAACACTCATTCATATGTTGAAAAAACCTACAAGTTCTCATTGAACTACAAGTGGCAGCAAAGTTGTAGAACTTAGGCTATCCAAAGTTAATTCTGTGTTTAACATATCACCTGCACACATAGGTTTAGCCTTTAGGAGAAATCATTGTTAAAAAAACAACAACATACCACTATACATTTCCAATGTATATAGTCTTTTCCAGTTTGATTTTACTTTTTGCAACTAAAATTTAGAAATATGAAATTTCTAGGGCACAATATGGATGACATATAGGATACTCAACACGATTGTCTATATAACAGCTAGTTTAGTTTAAGCAAACAATATTTATTAAGTGAATTTCATCATACATATTATAATAACAGTACACAGAAGACTGAGAAACAAGCCAAAAGGCTTATGTTAATCTCGCTCTCGCTAGTTTAGGTGTGGTTATGTCCACCAAGGGCCGGGCACGCTGTAATTATTAATGATAAAGTAATCTTTTTAATTCCTTTTATGTTATATATTAATGCTATTGATTCATATGAAAACACTGGCTTTTTATAGAGAAACCTGAAACAGTCCAGCCAGCAGATGGCCAAGTTTTGTGTAAAGTTTGTGGGGATATTGCTAATGGTATCCATTTTGGAGTGAACACATGTGAAGGGTGCAAGGTACGCAACTCAAAAAAATGTTTGAATAACCTAACATAGCTTGTATTTTATGACTGCACATGCAAGTTCAAAGAAGTTATGTTGTTTGACAAACAAAAAAATGAAGTTTGAAGTGAATTATGAATTCCTTTCACTTTTTTTTTTAATCATTCAAGGAATTTGCTACTGGTGGTCATATAAATACATGATTGTATGGAATATAGATATACTGTAGTTCTAAGCACATATTTTTGTTGGGTAAAATTTTGTTGTTTTTTAACCAAATAAAATTCGGTTGGCATTTATTTCGTCATATCGCAATCTCTTTGTATTTGTTGATACTTGGGTTAAAAATTCGTCATGGATATAATTTCGTTGATTAATACTGCCTATGAAAATAACGAATTTAAATCCTCAACAAATATTTCTCAATTCTGCTTCTACAATATGTGAAGTAAAAAAAAATTATAACTAGTAGTGTTCTTTATAAAATAAAAAACGGTATTTCTAGCTTTTAGTGGAAAAAAATTGTCTAAGCTAGTTAATGTTCAGTGCATATTGCATACATACTCATGTAAGATCATGAGATAGTTTTAAACTTTCATTGAATATGTGGGAATATATTGTGACAACTATCCAGATCTCAGAAACTACCTTATAATTTTGAATATTTGTTCTAAAATTGCAGAAATTTTTCCGTCGGGGATTAGTTGAAAATCAAAGTTACCTTTGCAAAAGTGAGAAAAAGTGCACAATCAACCCACGGAACCGAAATAATTGCCGATACTGTCGTTACCAAAAATGCATCAGTGTTGGAATGTCCCGAGAGGGTGAGACAGAGTTTTTTTTTTTTTAATTTACCTCTATTTTTCATTGTGAAATAAGGTTAACATACACAAATTATTTTGAGAAAAAATTTCTTCCCTTGTGACCCTGTGTACAATGTATTGTTATTAATGGAGTACCTAAGTGGGATTATTCATTAAGTCTAAATAGTGAATGTGTTGTTTTTCCTTTTTTTGTGCTCTGTTTAACACCATTTGAGAAAATAAGTGTGTATCCATGCAAGTTATCTAATCCTCCTGCTCTTCCAAACAAAAAAATTACATAAAGCAAAAAAATTATGATCTTATCAATAAAGATTAACACACATTTTCATTTATGAATTTTTTTAATGCTTGATTGTAACTTAAAAAAGCAAAAAAATTTATTTCATGATTTCTTACGCAGCTTTATCTAACTCTGTTTCAGCCATAAAGATGGGTCGTCCCAAGAAAGCCGAAACAACAGAATCAAACAATTCTGCAAATGCTGCAGATGCTTCAGAATCTCCCTCCATTTCACCCGTTCCCTCACCCCCCATCAACTTTTCACCAGGATCCTCTCCCTCCCGACACCAGGTCAATGACAACTTGTTTGACCTGTCAAAGGTCAAGGCTGAACCATCCAACTGCGATCTCACAAGAATGTCTCCACCATCTCTCAACAGCCCCGCCGCAGATGGAAACTTGGCGAAGCCTTCTTATGCTGACACTACCCAATCTTATGCTGTCCCTTACACACAGAGCTGGTCATCGTCAGCCTCTCACAATATGGACTGGCCCCAGAACCAGAGGAATTCACACATCAATTGGCACCAAGAAATTGCACAATCTGTTGCTCAGCAGCAAATGGTATCCAGTGCTACAACAGCTCAGACAGTGATGTCTGTCAGCAACTCTATGCCAGTACAAAGTCAAGCTGTTCAAAACACTAATGTAGTGTATGAGGAAGATGACATGGATGACATTTTGGCTTACCTTTCTCAAGACCAGACTCCACTGGAACCCAAAAAGAATTCCATCCAGAACATTGCTGTCCAGTCATCGGAACAAAGCTTTACACCTAATGCACCAATGCAACAGCAGCAGTCATGCATGATTGATACCCATTCATCTGTGCCCAATTTTCCTGTCCCATCATCAAAGCAGTTTAAGCAACAGATTAATGCCTTCAACAATCAGATGCTTCAAAGCGATAGTTACAGCCCTCTGAATGTTGACACGTCCCCTGGGCACTCTGTTTGTTCTAACAGAATCAACTACCCAAGCCCTACCTATCAGTATGGTAATGGATCTCCAAATCATTACAGCCAGCAGTCCCCAGAGCATTCCTATGGTCCCCATTCTCCACAGTGCATGCCTCCATCTCCCCAGTATCAGCAACAGCCATCGCCCTATTCTCCCTGTCAATATCAGAACTCTCCTTTAGATTCAAATCAGTACCATGCTAACTCACCCCAGGCAGCCAGTCCAAATTATCCTCCATCCCCATCCAACAATGCTTACACCCCTCTGACACCTTACCCACAGAATGCATATGCTGGACAAGGTTCACCCTCAGGGGCTATGATGGGAGAAAAAGTTATGCCTTATTTGGACATGAAAGGTCAGATGAAAATCAATCAGATGTTTATGAACTGTGATGATAACATTCAGAATTTCCAAGAGGATTCAAACAGTGATGGGTTTGTTTCTAGAGCTGAATTTGACAGAAATCTAATAATAAAAACTCTACAGCTCCATAGAGGGAATGGTCCCGAGTACTACTCCAGCCCTGAATCTTCTCCTCATAGCCATCATGACAGTAGCGATGACTCGAGCGATGCTTACTTCACAAATAGCTGTGGTCAGAAGCGGAAATCCCATGACACAGTTGGCATGCACTATGAGAGTATGGGAGGTGGCAGCTTTTTCACTGGCAATGATAAAGATTTTCAGTGTGAGAACTACAGCATGATGAAATCTCAGAGGTACTGGAATGAGCCACAAAGACTGATGACACAGGGTCCACTCACAGAAGAAATGATGGCCTTTACCAATCATATCATGGCTGGCTACTCTAAATTTGTCACATCTTGTGATGAGGGCAAAAAGAATTTGCAAGAAGTGCTCAAGGTAGGTATTATGACTGTCAATGGTCGGTATAATAATAAATGACCCCTTTTCTTGGCATACATTGAAAGAAAACAACCATGTAAAAGACAAGGGTAATGTAAACAAACCTCACAAATATTTAAGAAATGAATTCAATGTCTACCCAAGTTATACTCGTATAACCTGGGTTGGGGCAATTTACGCTATATAATCCGCAAAGCGGATTATAAAAAAGCGTAAATTGCTCCAACCCAGGTTATACGAGTATAACTTGGATAGGTATTGAGTTCATTCCTTATAATTTAATTTTTCTGTAATTTGCAGTACAAATTGAGCCGTTTTACTTTTAAAAATGATATTAATCTGTTCAAAATTCAAACGTAACGTCAAGCGGATTAGTATGGTTTTGACGTTGGTGCATTGTGACGTGTCTTGTGACGTGCAAACCAGGTTATACAAATTTAACTTATTTTTTCTATCCAATCAAATACCACGTTAAACCAGAATTAATTAATTCTGCTGTATACAAATTTTTGTAACCTTGTATTTTAAGGGTCAGTGGCCTGCTTTTGGGAAGGAAGAAAGTCACTGGAATCATGTACAGCGGCGGGTGATCAGAAATATCACAGGCTTCATGAATTTTGTGAAAACTATTCCAGGTAATGCATTCAGACATTACCAATGATGGCTAGATAAACTACCGCCATCCAAGCATCCATGTATTTCTGTCAGTAACTAAACTTGTATTTCCCCTCATGTGATTTTTTTATGTCATGAATTTGGGGAGTAAATGTATGCTTCTGAGATCAGAGACTTTAGGGCTGAATATACGGTTTTAAGTATAGGGATGGCGATTTCTAAAAGGTTAATCCTTGACTTGGACAGAACAATGAAAACTGGTTACAGTATCAGTCAGTGGTTTAACTGTATAACATTAAAAAAGTTGTATATTTTAATGCATTTTCATTACAACTTTCAAGACGTTGATATCTGGTTAAGTTAAATAGAAACTGAGTGCATATTTAGGAAGGCCATTAAACGGTCTTCTTAAATTGTAAATTTCTTGACCCCAAGGTTAGGTATGCTGACTCTAGGTTTGAGCCAAATGTAAAAAGATAAACAAGGCCTGAATTCGGCTCTTTTGATATTTTGAATGCAAATTTAGAGAGGAAATAATTAAGGCAGTATACCAATTTTCCTGAAGGAAGGATTTTTGTCTGGCCATGGGGTGGGGGATGAGTGGAGAAGACAGGTATACTTAAGCATCTTTAGTTCTTCTGTAACTGCGTGTAATTAACACTGTGCAATTTTTGAGATAGCATAGCTATTGTCAAGCTAATCCATTAATAAAAATGTCTAAAGCAATATTGACATTGAACAAATTTCAGGGAAGTTATTTACTATCATTAGAGTTTTGCACCTTTTCAGTATTAGGTCATGCTTTCTCCTCAATATGTCAAGCAAATGTTGCATGAATTGGAATTGTACATATATTCAGGAAGATCTTGAAGTTATGCACCAAAATTATAGACTTTGAATAGTCTTTATTGCAAGATTTCAGGGAAGGAAGGGAGAGGTCCTAACAATATTTTAGATTTTTTAGCCTCTAGCTGGAGCCTATGGTTAAGACTCAAGAATAAAGCTTAGATACTTATATGAGATTCTGTGATAAAGAATAAATTACTGTATCAGTTATCATAGATTAAAAAAATACTAGATGTAAATATATATTCTTTAAAACACAGTATTAAATAAAACCTCATGTGATAGATAAAAAAATGAAGAAATTAGTTAGTTAAATAAATGATATGCCATTACAAACTTCCTAACAATCCATGTCTTACTTAATAGTGTATCTTTCCCAAAGGGTTCACCTTAAGTGTCAGACAATTTATATGTACATGTATATCCTTCAGGCTTTGACAGTATCAACAGTGAGGATGCAGCCGAGCTGTGTGTCATGAACAGCTTTCATATCGCCATCATTTTGTCTGCCAACAATTACTATGACAAAGAGCAGAAGAGATTTCAGTATTTCTGGAACTGGACCTTGTCCCCGAACAACCCCATGTACTTCTTCAAGCTTCGCCTGCTCCAGTGCGGGGAACATCTGAACCGACTCAATTTGACACCGATGGAGGAAACTTTCCTTTCAGTCATAACTTTCCTAAGCACTGGTGAGTTATCTATTGTCTCACTCCAATTAACAAATAATTAACAAAATGAAGTCTAATTATATCTACGTTAGATATTTTGATGACATTTTTTACATTAAGTTTTACTTTATTATTTTATAGTTATTTTAAGATAAGAAAATCATACATTAACCATCTCAATTTCTTAGGGGATAATATCAAAAGCTATCAATTTTTACTATTCTTACTTTGAACCAGTAAACATGCATACAGGTAAGATTTCTTGGCACAGAAATTCAAATAAAATTTTAACGTGTTGTAATAATTTATTTTTACATTAGATATTACAAACTTGAGAGATCCTGCCACTTTGGAATCACTCAGACAAAAGATGATTCACATCTTCCAAGCACAGCTGATAGGTAAGTAAAAAATTCTAGACTGATAGCAGGCAATGCGGTTTATACAACATGTATTATATTTACACCTACCAAGTATTTTCTCCTTTATTTCTTAAGAAAACAGATTGTGATTCCTAGCTCTATAAAACTGACAAAGCTGAAATCTACATTACTGGACAGTAAAACATTCATTCCTTATTTGCACAAGACATACATCTTACTGATGTACCTGGCAATAATAGTGATCAATGTATGAATACCGTATATCCGGTTTATTTCGTGTGTCACAAAATTTGCTAAATTGCGATTTAAAAAATTCTTATAAAAACAATATAGGGTATAATTTCTGCATTCTGTATTCAATTATTTGAGGTTTAAAAGAGTTCAGGAAAAAACCGAAAATTCATTATCGCGAAATTTACCAGATATTCGGTAATATACACTTATTCCATAATTGTGAGGGAGATATGAAGAGTTATTCCCCCAGGAAAAATCATATTGCGCGAGGGAAATATGATTTTTCTGGAGGGATAAATCTCCATATCTCCCTCATAATCATGCAATAAATTGTTTATCATATTAAAGGACAGGTGATAAAATAGAATGCATCTCATTCTATTCAATTTTCAACTCTTGTAAAGCACAAACCAACTGAATGTTAACAGGTATCTTCATATTTTAGTTTTCTGATATCATTGATATAAGCTCTAATCCGATAAAATTTTAGAATTAACCTTTTGAATATATCTTATGTTGACACTCGGAATTTTTTCATATGCATGTAATGAAAATTCTGAAGGGATGGAATATGTTGAAAAATAACCTTTAAGAAATAACAAATTTAAACTGATGTAATGTCTTCTTTGGATGTTAAAAAAAATAATGGGAGGAGAGAAAGTGAAAGTTCTGTTGAAGTTTTGTAAGCCAAAAAAAAATTAATGCAAATTAATGTTGAATCCTTTGCTACAAGGGTGGGGTTACTCAGAAGTATTAATTGCAGACACTGACAAGTCTAGTCATTCCATATTACCATTTCCTCACTGAAGCTTTTTTCTACATTTGCTTTCTCACTGAACATGTTTAAACCTAGGGATTAAAGCTAGCAAAAAATATCAAAAGTTTCGAATGGTTGGTAAAAATTTACATGGGTATCAAAATGGTCAATATAAAATGACCCAGCCCTGGCCTAGCTATCAGGTCAGATCAGATTCTTGTGTAACAATTTAATGTATGGGTAGTAAAGATGCTAAAAAAAAAATTGTCAAAATAATCTCTATCTATGAGAATGTAGCAGACAAACTGATTGCAAGTCTAGGCTGTACAAGATGGCTTCATTCTATTAAATGTTAGGCCTTTGAGGGTAAACACTTGTCTACTTGCATGGACAAAACGCAGGCAAGCAAATTTTGGTCGATCAAGACAGCAACTACCAGTATTTTATTGGCATTTCAATGACAGTGAAGGAGTAGCTATTGTTTAGATACATACTAGTATAAGTAAATAGGTTATTTCTCAAACGTAGAGAGACTTTACCAAAGCAGTCAGCCATGTTGTCTGATAAACGATAATGAGTTCTATTATGTCACAATCCAAACACTGCTGGAAAATCAAATTCTGGCTATTAATAATAATTCTCACAATAATGCTGACAATATAAACACACACACGCACACAAACCTTAGAATACTAGCTTATTTACAGATGATCTTAGGTTTCTTCAAATATGTTATGTTAAATAACGGCAGGTACATACATTTACACATATGTACTCATTTTGAAACTGATCATGATATTAGACTAACTTGAAATATTGTACTTGGTACATGTATTTGAAATCTTGTCATTGCCTTTTCATTATTTTAGCACAAGGAGTAGACCCCATTCAACGCATCCAGGAACTATTCAGAGTCATGCCAGACTGCCGCCATTGCTCTATGTGGCACAAGCAGCTGATGAGTAAGATGAAGACCAACATGGAAAATCAAGAGATGCACCAGTTGTTTGACAAACTCGACCTGGAAAACCCCATGTCTTAAGACTATCTCTGGGAAGGTCTTGTGAAAAGATGTTATAATTTTGTATAAGCATGTGACTGTCACATGTTGGCATGGACTTCAAAGAGTCCTATTGAATTGTTGTTACAAATTTACATATTGTTCTATTCACAGCTTTAAATACACAAACTCGACGATTGTCCACACTTTGGACATGTATTTAGTAGGTAACGTATTGACAAGCTGTCAATGGAATGACATGTTGTTTGGCCTCAAGATCGAGGCATTTTTGACATTGACATGACAACAAATGAGTGTTTGATTAATATTTTTGACAAGGTTCCTTTGGAACTGATCATTTTTGTAATCTACATTTACATGTTTCAGTACATGTATAGCTATATTTTTTTTTTTTTTGGTAAAGAATTGGTTTTTCTTTTCTTTTTTTCTATGACATGTATAATGGAAGTTGTTTCGTCCCCTGATCCTGCTTTATACCCTGGGTCAGACGTTTGGGATTCAAGTTTTTGGCTTTTTTAATAGGTGTATATGATTATACACAGATTAGATATTATTGCTGGGTTTATCCATTGCATAATGTTTTCAGAATGTTTGCAATTATTGAGAAATGACTGACGTGAACATTTTACTAACATTCACTGTGCAATTTAAGAGTTGTTGACCAAATTGGGAGACAAAAACAAGACACTTTGTACTAATATTGTAAAAAGATATGTTTTATGAATTACTTTTAATTTTGCAAAAGCTAATGAAAACAAATAAGTCGGATGATTTTTTTTTCTTTTGCCCATGTTTCATAGAATCTTTTCTATGTACATTGGCAACCATGATTTTTAATTGTTAAAGATTTGGATACTTCTGAGGTTTCATTTTGTAAAATATTTTTGAGAGTGCATCCCATGCACTTATTGTTGGGGTTGAGGTAACGACCATTCTAAAATTCAATGAAATAAGGTAAATATGCTGAATATTCGTATAACGGGGCGTTTTTATAAGTAATCAAGTAATTTTTAAAACAAACAAAACATTTTGATAGATAGAGTCATATCTGTGAGTATTTTTAAAAAGAGAGAGCTGGAAACAGTTTTATGATGTCTTAAGACGCTGCGTGTATTGCTAGTACTGGTCCTCTATTTATTAACTGCATTGTTGCTACATATAATAAATAAGTACATGTTACATCATGCAAGTAAGCACTTTTGATGATCTTGTGCATAACATATGTATCCCTGGTTAAATTAATTAAACATTAAGAGAATACTTAAATTATATTCTCCTCTTTAAAAAGTAGGCATAAGTTGTTGTTATTTTTTCATATCATTTGCTTAATGTTACTTGTATTTGCAAACCATGTAAGTAAATAAATGGTTTTATTTTGAATAAATCATCATAATTTTACAACAATGCTGTATTATAGCCCCTGCATGCCGCTTTAGGCAACTTCCTTGGTATTTTTTTTGTCAAAAAATTTTGATTCAATTTATTATTCTAACCACACTATAGATAAATTTGATTTTATTTCCAAATAAAAGAGGATTTGTGAATAACTTGTCTAACATTGTGTTAAGGTAAAACGCTTCAAGTTTCACATTAATCAGAATATGATAGTAAACCCATCTTGGATGCGCATTAAACATATCAGTTTTAATTGAACCTACATGGATGGGGTGGGGTCATTATTGGGGGGGGGGGTTCAATTTAATTTCTATTTCATGAAAGTGTTTGTTTTTTATGGGGTTTTTAAAAGTTTTTTTTCTTCTTTTGTTTGGGTAATTGATAGATGAAAGAATCTGCATTATGTCACAAAGTTGATATAAGAAAGAGATGGCTTTGTGCAAATGCATTCATAAGGAAGACAGGAATATTTTTCCGTCCACTAATATTTGTAGAGATTTTATTGAGAGTAAGAGGTTATGTTGATTGTTTTTTGTAGATGTGTAATATATTTACCTATGATGTATGTGTATCAACTGTGTCCATATTAATTTTCATTTTGTTCGAAGCTCATACATGTAAAGAAGTTCAAATGTTTTTTAACTCATCAGGGAAATTAGTCGATATATTTTTATCTGGAGAAAAGCAGATTTTGTTACTGAGTTTTTATTGTGTTGTCTTTTGAGAGTCTGATTGGGTTTGGTAATGAAAAAAAAATTAATTTAAACAAAAAATATATTAAAATTTGAATAAAGTAATACATGTATAGCAAGCGATCAGACTACCGCTTATTAAAAGTTGATTAACTTTAAGGCAAGATTGACGTTGGACAAATCATTCCTGATGTTGTTAAATCTATTGTTTTGTAATCACATTCCATATGTTTGATAAGAACCCCCACTGATATGTGGATAAAATCACACATTCCAGACAAAGGTGTAGCTTTGTATATACATACATTCAACATCCATGTTTCCGTAGCTGATCATTGTATTTGCTGTATTAATGGCTGTGTATGGTGTGCCTTTTATTCAGTCAATATATATGAACAACAAGAATTATAAGAACTTGTTGTAAATACAAATTTGCGCTGTTTATTTCTCCGTTTCTAGATGTCATGTCTTTTTTCATAATCATCAAATTAAAAACTTCAGCAAAATGGTTGTTATTGAGAAATGTATTTTTAAAAAAAGTGGATCTGTCGAAACTTTGTTAAAGAGATGATCTTTTAAGTTAGATTGAATAACAGTTGCAGATAGGCAGCCATCGTGTATCTATTGTGTGTTGGTGTTACGGTTTTCATCATTCAACTTAGCAAATTTATTGGTACAAATAGAGATTATTTCTGCCAATTATATACTTCTTTAATAACAGCATTTGTTTAGACAGTTGTAAAAATCTGTACAATATTTTAATTGTTAATTTTCTTAGGTAATAGCAAAATTCTGCATTTTTTTTTAAAGTAAAGCTAACATTTTATATTTAAAATAATTTGGTCGCTCTAATTTTGCTTTAAGATTTTAAGGCTTTATAGCCTACAATCGTTTTTTAAAATGGAATTCTATCATTGCTTTCTGTAAGAAATGTCAATAAAAGCTATTTTTGTGTGAAATTTAGTTTTTTTTATTTCTGCTGCCATTGCTATAAAGATAATACTGTGCACAAGGTATTATGCCTAGAAAAGCTGTTAGTAACTTTTGTAAAAATATCCTCGGGTAGTGTAGATTATAGTTTGTTCAAATGATGATCCCTGATTGTAGACTAGAGCCATTATGGAGGAGGAAGTCGATTTATTACATAAAAATAAACATGTATAGAAAAAAAAGTTTACAAATATTCTAAAAAAAAATTTCCTATAAACTTGAATTGAAACTATCTGAGGATGTTTTTATAACAGTTGAAGCAACTGTTATAAAAACATCCTCAGATAGTTTCAATTCAAGTTTATCAAACCTAGGATATTTGGGGGTATGACGGGGCCACTTTTGGAGTCCATTTTACATAAGAAATTTTGTTAGAATTATTCTCAAAAACTCGAATGTTATAAGATATGGTACTAGACTTTGACCCGTGCGTGCACGGGATGACATTGCATATGATGTCGGACATTTACGAAATAGATACATCGACACGCTGTATTGTTTTATTTACACGTGATCATCCAAGCTTTATGCCTACAATAATATTAATTTCACTACACTCTGCTTAGTTACAGGGACGTAGCATCCGGGGCCTGCCATATTTGCTTGCAGCAAGCTTTATTTAACATATCATTGATTTTTAACCTATAAATATGTTCAATACTTGGAATATGTTGACTCAAACAGGCTCATGCGTATCAAAACCTGCAAATACTGTCATTTTTAGCTCACCTGAGCTGAAAGCTCAAGTGAGCTATTCTGATCACATTTTGTCTGTCGTCCGTCTGTCCGTCTGTCCGTCCGTCCGTCCGTCTGTCCGTAAACTTTTCACATTTTCAACATCTTCTCAAGAACTACTAGGCCAATTTCAACCAAACTTGGCACAAATCATCCTTAGGCAAAGGGGATTCAAAGTTGTGAACATTAAAGGTCACACCCGTTTTCAAGGGGAGATAATAAGAAATTAATGAAAAATTTCGAGAAATTTTCAAAAATCTTCTTCTCAAGAACCAGAAAGCCAGGAAAGCTGAAACTTGTGTGGAAGCATCCTCAGGTAGTGTAGATTCAAAGTTGTGAAATTCATGACCCCCGGGGGTAGGGTGGGGCCACAATGGGGGGTCGAAGTTTTACATAGGAATATATAGAGTAAATCTTTAAAAATCTTCTTCTCAGAAACTTATCAGCCAGGAAAGCTGAAACTTGTGTGGAAGCATCCTCAGGTAGTGTAGATTCAAAGTTGTGAAAATCATGACCCCCCGGGGGTAGGGTGGGGCCACAATGGGGGGTCGAAGTTTTACATAGGAATATATAGAGTAAATCTTTAAAAATCTTCTTCTCAGAAACTAAACAGCCAGGAAAGCTGAAACTTGTGTGGAAGCATCCTCAGGTAGCGTAGATTCAAAGTTGTGAAAATCATGACCCCCAGGGGAAGGGTGGGGCCACAATGGGGGGTCGAAGTTTTACATAGGAATATATAGAGTAAATCTTTAAAAATCTTCTTCTCAGAAACTAATCAGCCAGGAAAGCTGAAACTTGTGTGGAAGCATCCTCAGGTTGTGTAGATTCAAAGTTGTGAAAATCATGACCCCTGGGGTTAGGTTGGGGCCACAATGGGGGGGTCAAAGTTTTACATAGGAATATATAGAGTAAATCTTTAAAAATCTTCTTCTCAGAAACTAAACAGCCAGGAAAGCTGAAACTTTTGTGGAAGCATCCTCAGGTAGTGTAGATTCAAAGTTGTGAAAATCATGACCCCCAGGGGTAGGGTGGGGCCACAGTGGGGGGTCGAAGTTTTACATAGGAATATATAGAGTAAATCTTTAAAAATCTTCTTCTCAGAAACTAATCAGCCAGGAAAGCTGAAACTTGTGTGGAAGCATCCTCAGGTAGTGTAGATTCAAAGTTGTGAAAATCATGACCCCTGGGGTTAGGTTGGGGCCACAATTGAGTGTCGAAGTTTTACATAGGAATATATAGAGTAAATCTTTAAAAATCTTCTTCTCAGAAACTTATCAGCCAGGAAAGCTGAAACTTGTGTGGAAGCATCCTCAGGTAGTGTAGATTCAAAGTTGTGAAAATCATGATCCCTAGGGGTAGGGTGAGGCCACATTGGGGGGCGGGGTGTTAAAATTTTACATAGGAATATATAGAGTAAATCTTTAAAAATCTTCTTCTCAGAAACTAATCAGCCAGGAAAGCTGAAACTTGTGGGAAGTATCTTCAGGTAGTGTATATACAAAGTTGTGAAAATCATGACCCCTGGGGGTAGGGTGAGGCCACATAGGGGGGAGGGGGATGTTAAAGTTTTACATAGGAATAAAGAGTAAATCTTTTAAAATCTTCTTCTCAGAAACTAATCAGCAAGATGATTCTTTATAATTGTTAAGACTTTGGCTCCAGGACAATTATTCGGCCTCACAAGAAGGTTCAGAGTTTGATGTAGCGAAATATCCCATATATAAACAATTGTAAAGGATCTTTTTGAGAACTGCAATACTCAACATGTGATATGACTATAAAATTGAAGCAGGCAGCTATTTTTTCATTAGAATCTTTTTGTATTACTGTTTTGGGTTATTGCCCTTGATTTATTGATTCTTGATTATTTTAATTAATGCATCCACTGTTAACCAATTATTGTGATGATTATTTTTATACAATAATAAATATTCAATGTATATATAAGTTGTTTTGCATAAGTAGTTTTGGGTTAGGCTGGATTAGTTTGTTTATTTTTGATTTCCAATTTTTAGATACTATGAATTATTTTAGGCCGGCACATATATAGGGACAGTGTCTATTGCTTTGTACCGAGCGACTATTTGGGGTTAAACTTGAACAGGTACGGAGAGATTGAGATTGTTAACATCCCTGGTCTATCTAATCTTCGTGTTTTTCTAACCAACGATACAGAATGTGTGGTCATTTCTGCCCTGTATCGCATTAATACAAGTGTGCGGTCATACCTGCTTGTATTGGTGGTGATTGCGGCGCCTGCGTTAGGTTGAGCTGTTGGCGCAAGTGTGCGGTCATCCCTGTTTGCGTTATCTCTGCTTGCGTTAACGTTGGTACCTGTTGAGTTGCGTAGGTGTGCGGTCATCCCTGCCTGCGTAACGTTGAGTCCCTATATATGTGCAGGAGCGGTGATTAAAGTCTGCTCTTGTAAATATTGGCAGCAATCAGGGCTATCCGAGTTCCAAGGGGGAAAAATGGATTTTATTTATACAGGATCTACATGTATTAATGTACATTGTCCAGATTGTATTATGACTCCATTAAGCTGACTTTATCATACCTGTTGTTCCTCAGGTGAGCGATGTGGCCCATGGGCCTCTTGTTTAGAACTTCATGCATTTTCTTTTAAAGAGTGGGTCTGTGCTCCATATTTTTCTCATAGACTAAATAAGGTCTATTGGAAAACAAACCGATTTCAATCAACAAAAAACGTGGAGAGATGACCCACTCTACATTAAAATTATCTTTTTTTTATCCCAACAATTGAACGTTTTGAAAAAATAATACAAGTCCGTAAATTCGTGGTCAAAGTCACACATAATATTTAAACAGCCTACTTTGTTGTGTCTGAAATGGCTCAGTGGTTAGAGTACCTGACTTGTGCGCTTGGTTATTTTAATTACGTTAACATTCTCAAATCTTCATATAGAGGACACTGTGACATTCTTTCACTATTTATGATTATTTATACATGTACATGTGTAGTTTATTTTCAATTTTTATTTTAACTTTAATACGCTGATACATATGATAGTAAGATTGCACAGTTGATGCATCTAATAGGTCTTAGAAGATGAATATCAAAATAAGAGAAGTCTTCTTTTTTTGCATCATTGAATGTATTGTCAAATCTTTGAATATATACTATCGGAAAAAAGAAACTGTGCATTATTTAATATATGAAAAAACATTTTAAAATTACAAGGAACAAATTTTATTTTTTTTGATACTGTTAACACATGTATTCGTAACAACATCTCACAATATATAAATAGTGCCTGTTTGGGAGGGTAAGAGTTGAAATTGACACCCCGAGAAAACCATTGTCAACCGACGCGAAGCGGAGGTTGACAATGGTTTTTGAGTATTTCAGTATTTCAGTATTTAACATGAAAGTATAATAACCCATTAATGTCAATGTCGAAGAACGTCAATTTCAACACACTCGAAAGTCACTGTTATTTGAAATTAAAATAACAAAATTAATAACGCGTCTGACCACCATTTGCGTTCACGCATGCTTGACAGCGACGCCTCATTGATGCCACTAAAGTGTTCAGAAATGCTTGAGGGATGTTGTTCCAGATGTTGGTTAAAGGCTGGCCTAAATCAGCCAATGTCACTGGCTGATTTGGTAAACGGCGTAAACGTCTTTCCATTTCATCCCAGACGTGCTCGATCAGCGAAAATTCGGGGGAAACAGCTGGCCAAGGCAAGACATCGACATTCTGTTGAACAAACAAGTTCCTGACTACACGTGCAACGTGTGGCCTTGCGTTGTCTTGCTGCAGAGTGATGTGATTTTGATGTCTCTGTATGAAGGGTATCACATGACGCTGAATAATTTCATCTCGATAGCGTACGCCGGTCAGATTTCTATTGACAATTTGTAGAGGGGTCCTTCCACGTGCTGATATTTCACCCCATAACGCTACCTCCACCAAAGCTAGTCTGGCGATACGATGACGTTGAAATAGTACTGGGCGCACTGCTGGACGTCTTGGTCTGATGTTTTGCTCGCGCAGACGATTACGCACAGTTCTTGGACTAATTGGTCGAAGCCCTGGAATGCTACGGGCAGTCAAACTTGCTGTCTGGAAACGATTTCTCAGATGCACAAGTCTAATGTGGTTGTCCTGATTATGTGGTATGTGGGTATATGTCTATACATTAATGCATATAGTTGCAGTTAAAGCAGTATATCTAAAAATATTACATTTGTATTGTTTTTCTCCATTTTTTTTATTCATTTTTCAATTGATGACATGATGATAAAAGGTTTCGATAGAACTGCTTTGAACACACATTGTTTAGTGATTATCAAACTGGAAAAAAATGTTTTGAGGAAAATATGATACATGTTAAAGTAATTAAAAACACCAACAAGCTATAATATAAACATGCATGGACATTTCATTTGCTTATATCAATTGTAAAATCAATTTCAGATATATCAGGCGCAAGTAATTTTCGAAAAAGGTAAAAAAAAAAAGTGTTAACATAAATTTAATTAAAATGGAAATACTAGTGAAATAATTCATGAAAAATGAAAGATGAAAGATAATGTTATCAAGAATAAGACCCACCCCTACTTCACCTCACCCCCACCCACCCCAAAAAAAGATGACAGATAAAACGAAATTACGAAACAAAAATCCCTGCCCGATATATCCGATTCATTTGGCACATGAAAATGAGTGAAAAATAAAGATTGATCAGATGAAAGTCTTACAAATATGATCACAGATATTATTTAAAAGTATTGATGAAAGACTGTGAGGTATCTGTTGATGTTTCTACACTCAAATCAAAAACTGGCCATCCCTGCCTCGACCCGGACTCAACCGTGAGATTACAGGAAGGAGGAGGGGCCCTCAAAGCATTGGTCACCGGAAGTGACAAACATTTCCGGTCCAAAGAAATTGTCCGTGTTCAGAAGAGCGTCACATGACAAGTCCTTCAAGAACGTTTTATTGTCCACAGTTCTTGATGTGATCGCTTGTTTGATTTCCTGGAATTTGATAAAAAAGAGAAAAGGATAAACTTATATAGTTATTTATAGTTAGTTATTATTAAAAGCATCAACCCATGTCAAGATAACATTATTGAGACTGAGCGAATAAGTTACAATTCCCTATTGACAATATTCTATGTTCATAGATACTCTGATAAGAGATAACTTCCTTGAAAACGCAAAAGACGAACCTTTGAGATAGATTCAGTCCTGAGTTCAGCAGATCCCTTTTGGGTCAGTTTTTCGTTGGTGTGTTCGTTATCATCCAAGGTATCAGATTGTGTCTGCTGTCCCCTGGCCAGGATCCTCATGATTCTGGACACGTAAGGCGGGGGACTCACAGGGTTGTTTCTGGTTTTCGGTGGAACTATGATACGTTTGACTGTCTTCTGTTTCAAGTAAAAAAAAATTAACACAATTCTTTTTATAATAATATCGATTTAAAAGCACAGAGAGAGAGAGAGAGAGAGAGAGAGAGAGAGAGAGAGAGAGAGAGAGGTAGTAGTAGTAGTAGTAGTAGTAGTAGTAGTAGTAGTACCTTGCCACCAGTCTGTTCTGTGGATAGTTGTTCACTTGTATGACCATGGTTCTGACCCCTCATCCTTTTCTTTGTTCTGCCACCACTGTCACTTTGCTCTGGGTCTAGCTTTCTTTTTGCAACAACGTTCTTGTAGCCATTGTTTTCAAAGCAACCAACTCCACCAACCTTAGAAAACGTGGTAAATGTTTTATGCATTCTGAACTGTTTAAACTATAAGAGAAAATTATTACTGGACTTCAATTAATGGGCTTTTATAGAAACTTTAATCAACATACCCTTTCTGCTGCTCTGAGAGCCATCAGTCTGGAAAGGGTTTGGTTTGTCTGGGCCTCCATGGGCTTAACGTACATAAGCACGGGTTTGGGAACCAGACTCCATGGCTCCTAAAACACAAAGTCAGTGTTATTTTTCTAAAGAAATAGCCTCAATATAATTATATTCATTTAAATTTAAATATAGAAATAAAAAGTCAATAAAGGAACGAATTGTCATGATTATCTGTACTTACATGCTTGTTTGTTGGCGAATTCTGGGAGAGGTCGCCAGTTGTCACGTGGTTTGTTGTGGCTATACCGATTGGTGGCTGTTTTTTGTCGACATTAGGAGATCTCTGAGATCCTTGCGGGCCTGCCTTGGATTTGTAGTTTTTTCGTCGTCTTTCGGTATTTTTCTTGTTCTTGGAACAAATTTGGTCAGAGGTAATGCCTGCATATTGGCTGAATTGTCCGTTTTGAATACTGTTGTATGATTCTGTGTTGACAATTGACTGAGGGTGTCCATAGAACATGTCTCTTTGAGCATAATGCTGGGGTTGTTCGCGAGGGACCTGAGGAGTGACTGTCTGCAAAGACAACGAGCCCTGATTTTGTGGAACAGTGATTTTCTGTGTAGAAGTTTGGAAATTCTAAAATAAATGATTGTCTATCAGTTTAATTCCTGTTTTCTTCAAATGTAAAATGCAATAAGGATAAACAAATGTTTGAATACGTTGATATTATGATGTACCTGTAGTGTTGGTCTGCTTTCTGCTTGGCAGTAGGGCCAATAGCTGACATTGCTAGGCTTTGTAATTGATCTATGGCTGTGGCGGGCAAGGACCGTGGAACTGATGAACTGCTGAATCTGTTCATCACTCAACACTTGGTTAGCCTAAATATTAAGCAGCAAATTAACTTAAAGCCAATTTCTTCAAAAGATTGTGAATATATATGTGTACATGCATATAGCTGTGAAAATAATTCAAGGTAATTTCAGCAAAAAACAAATTATCATAGAGATGAAGAAGAATTGAAGTACATACAGTACAGAAGAACGACGTATGCCGGACAGATAGGAGAGTGAGAAGAAGAGAAGATAGTTAGGTCTGATTTTATTCACTTACTTCCTACACCAATATTTTTTTTTACATAAGAATAAATCTGAGACCTCCATAAGAGTCCCGGAAGTTAGGGGAGTGGTCAGGAAGCCCATCTCTGGCCTCTCGTAAATAATGGAGGCAGCTTCCGGGGCCAAACACTGCTCATCCATTCTCTTCTGGAATAAAAAGGGCCATCCGTTAATTTATAGAACAGAAAACGTGTATTTTGTCATGTTACTTATGAATTCTGTATGTTTGTTTTCTCTTTTATATAAAAGTTTATTCACATACATATTTTAATTGTGTTGTTATAAACTTTACGATAAACTAAGCGAAACTTTACATCGCATTGTATTTGAAAATTGAATACGTTTATTTTTGTAAATGTGATATATCGATATACAGTAGGCTTATTGTTCATGAAAATTCAACTGTTCTGTGTTCAGATTGGTTATAATTCATTGTGAATTGTCATAAACTACATCGCATTCATTAAACGATAACATAAGTGGCATTCGTACATCTCTTTTTTAAAAATCTTTAATTTGTAAGTATATTTTTACTTCACATTTCTGGCAGTAGAAATGGTTGCTATGCAGCCATTTTGAATGAATAAAAAAAGGATTATTTATAATTTTAAAGCTGATGTACCTTACACAAAATTTTGTAGAAAATGCTAATTAATTTTCAATCAAGTGTTTTATATACTTTGTTATTTGATAAATTATGTATGAATGATATTGATATAAGTTTCTTTCATAAGATAAACCTACATGATGACCTGCACATCTTGTTACTCTGCCAAATCGAATGCTTCACATTCGGGTATTTTAAAACATGATGCCTAGACAACAAAATATGAGATTTTTTACCGTAAAAATGAATAAACTTGAACATTACCCTCTTAGATGAATAGCTATTCATTTCTGTGGCTTTCTAAAGTCTTTCGATACAGTAATCCTCAGAAATATTTCGCTCTGCGAAAAACACGTCTTGCCTCAACTTCTGATGCTGAAACACTGGTGATGTAACCAAAACACAACGCAAGCCTTGGTAATCATGACGTCATCAGTCTAACCATATCCAATGAACGTTTATATGCTAAAAATACAATTCTAAATTTGGAGCACGGAATCTCCCTTTTGAAAAAAAAATATTTTTGAGAAATTTTCTTATTCTGATTATACGTGTACAGGATTCTAATAATCGATCGGAGAAAATAAATCTATTTAATCAATTATATAGGTCTAAAGAATAAAGAGTTTGGCTTCTTAAAGATCTTTCCATTATTTTATAAGATATAAATTCAAAATTCAGCAGTTTTATGAAATGGTTTGGGTGCGTTTATAAACCACGAATACGTGTATATAAATGCGTAAATCCAGAATTGTTTTTCCAAAAGGGATCCTGGGAATATTTGAATTTGCCGTGGGGGGGGGGGGGGGCAGGTATATTTTCGGTAATTTTACTATGTTCATTTAAGAAAAAAATCAAATTTTCCAGTGTGTGTAGGATACCCTCTCGCGACCCTCCCCAACCCTTAGATCCGCGCATGGTATAAAATGATTATATGACCAAGGCTGTGTCCAGGATTTTTTTTTATTTTAGGAGGTGGCTTTCATCTCCCTTTATTTTACATGTAATCATCTTCGCTTGCCAAATGTTTCTAAGTGCTCCTCAATTTTTCCAATGGCAAAATTAACTTAGGATTTAAGCAAAGAGGTAGAGGTAATGACCATGATTTATTAAAGGTGTTTATTGCGTACTTAGTAATAAATACAGGTTTTTTGTATGTATGATACAGATGACATCACACAACTCATATCGGCCTCCGGGGCTGATACAGGTTATCAGCCCTGGGGATGATACGGATCCGTATCACACCTTCTCTGCCTTCTTTTGTTTCGGCATTTGTGCGTGTTTACAAACGAAAAATTAAACATTTGTTACAGTCGACATTTAAAACTACAAATGCTAGCAAATGTTTTGGAGCAGTTAATTTGAAAACCTGGGGAAATTCTGGCCCTGTAACTACAAGTTTGGTTAAACAATAAGATCTGATATTTTAATTTAATACATGTACAGACTACTTTCAATTGATATTTAGAATCAATTTGTTCAAGTTGATGTTTAAAAAAAATTGATTTGATTTGATTTGAACATATTTTATTGTATACATATATATATAAGATACATATACAAATGCTTCGGACACAAGTTCTGACAACTTACTAGGTCTTTATCATATTTTTATAACAAAGCATGTAATAAATATAATAATAGATGCCTTTTTCCCATATCACAGCCAGTATCAGCCCGAGACTCCAATCTCAGCCCGAGGGCCGAAGGTTATGTTTTACTCTCTATATATTTCATGATACAATTATATATTTCGACAAAATCTCATATTGTTTCATTATATATATTACAGTGTTGTATTGTATCATATGATATATCATGTGGCACAATATTGTATAGTATCATATGAAGTAACATCAAATTTTTTTATTACTGTATTGATTAAAATTGTTTCTTACAATATATACCGTATGAAATTAACGTTTGATTATCAAACAATATTTTAACATATGATACATGTACGAGGGTTGTTAGAAAAGTTCGCGGACAAGTTCGATTGTGAACGGACTATTCGCATGATACCAGCGAGACTTGTTATATTTAATCTTGATGTATTTTCTAAGAAATATGTAAAGATTTCTTTATTTTAAATGCACCTTAAAAAATATACAGATTAATTACTTTGATAAGATATGCTTCACGGAGAATGTCAGTTTTTAATTGTTTTATACTTTGCACGCATTTTTCCTTATTAAGAAAATGTACAGTTTAAGCGCATAAAAATAAAGGATATTTCATATAATATCACAATAAGTTATGAAGGTCATTTGGTAAAAGTTTCAATTAAATTGAAGGATTTCTGTTCGTTTTATCGCCAAATATGGACGGCCAACGCTAGAAAAACGAGTCAAAAACGTTAACGTAAATGGACACCTTGGAGTACCGGGTCGTCATTAAATTTTGTGTGCACACAGAAAAATATCCGATGGAGACCAAAAGTTTCATAGATGCTGCTATTTTTATAGGACGAAGGTTTGCAACTGGAGCCACAATTCGAATTGAAGGTTTGAAAATGAGAATACTGATGTATTGAGCTCTTGCAGCACCCCGACCCCCATACAGCCCGGATCTTGCACCTATGGATTTCGCTTTATTTCCTTATCTGAAGTCGAGACTGCGTGGACAGAGATTTTCGGACCTAAATGATCTACGATATGAAACAAAAGACATTATAAAAAATTGACAAATAATGGTATGAACATGCGTTTTATAAATGGGTTAATAGCATGAAAAGTGTGTGAACTAAAATGTGTTTAAGAGTGACAGTTTTAAATTGCCTTTCAGTAGTCTGACGTCGTGGAAATATGAAATGGTGCTCCATAAATCCAATTCATGCAAAATGAAAATCGCTGTATCTTTTGAAAACAACTTCAAAATCATATGATTTTTTGCATACTTTTTTAAATTGGTAGTCATTCAATAAAACATACGTCATCCTACAAAGTACACATTAATTTTGCCGTTAATCACTTTGTCCGCGAACTTTTCTAACAACCCTCGTTTATGATATTGTGTCAATTACACTACAATACTATTAACTATAATTTTCATATAATATGATAAAGGTGTGCTCATATAGTGATGCCCCGTCTCGGTGAGATTTGTAATCTGTGATTACCTATGTTTATTTTAAATGAAAGTATAAATAGTTCGACCGAACCCTGCACATTTTTTTTCAAAGTGCGTAAATATCAACGCACTTTGAAAAAAATTAAAGTGCGTTGACTTGATCCCAAAAAATAACACACTTTTTTAAAAAAAAATTAAAAGTGTGTAATTTTTCAATTAAAGTGCATTGTAACATGGCTGATATATAAAGAAGACATTTTAAATAAACTTTTTCTCTGATTTTTTTTCCAGATAACTGCGCTAGCTTCCTAACCTTTTTAAAAAAATAAGCTTGTAACGATATGATAATAACTTTAAGAAAAAACCATAATAGGGACCTGATGTTTATATATTCCTATAAACTTGGCCCCTATAACCCATTTAGTGTTATTTTAGGTTTTTTACTTGAATGGATTTTTTGAAAATAGAACCATTTTAACAAGAGCTTGGACTTTGAGTAGTTGCCGCAAACAGCAGTGTGACGTAGGCTTGTCTATTTCATTGAAGGCCACTCTGCCATTGCTCTTTGAAATCAACAAGATTTGTCTGGCTTTTGAGCAAAGACTACGCAATCGGTGTATATTTCACATGAAACCAGTGTCATGTTTTACTTGTTTTGACACAAGAAATAGATAGTTACGTTCTACTGAAAGTCCAAGGTCTTGTTAAAATGGTTCTATGTGTATTTGCTGTATTCTTACAGCTTCTTCGACTCTTTTTATGAAGGTTGGATTGGATCTAGCCTCCCGCGCTCTCCAAGCTTGAACATTTTAGAACAGACTTTAACAATAATTATAAAGCCTGGTCTCATGAAACGTCATTCAATAATATATTTCCAAAACAGTTCAATGTCTTTTAATTCATAAACATAATAAAATTATAACAGCACATAAAATAGTTCCCATATACAATGAAAGACATTAAGGATCATATTTGGCACTAAGAAGAAAGGCAGGTCAAACATAGGTCCTCATGCAGGATTTGGTTGTACATCTGAATCTTGATTTTTACCATTTTGTTTACCGTGACAGCAGAAAATCCATTTAACCAATGCCTTTACAGAACCCGTATTACCCTCAGGTCCAAGGACTAACATCAAGGAAGTGAATGCAAACATAGAAAATAACATAGATGCACACACTGTGATCATAACAAATATACCAAATTGGTAGATAAACTGAATTTGGGCCCCCAGCATAAACAGAGCAGCCCCAAAGGTTGTAAAAGCGCCCGAGAGGACGGAGAGGCCCATCTTCTCCAGCATGTTGCGCGTCTTGTCTTGGCGTCTGATGTATGGAGACACGTTGTAGGCCTCGGCGAGATGGACCACGTAATCCACTGCCAGTCCGACCACCATACACAGGTTGAGCGATTCCAGGACCTACAACAACAGAGGCACCATATCTAACTGATGTGACTTGTAGGCAGGTGAAAACTGGGGAGGGCGGATAGTGTGTCATATATTATAAACTTTCCTATACTTAATTGAGAAAAAATTCTTCGGAACCGTTGTATTCTTGTATTTATATTGTTATATACTTAAATATTAAGTCGGACTTTTTCAGATTATCATAAAGAATTGTCGACTTTCAGCACATGTTTTTACTGTAAGTTTGTATACATTTAACTTTCGACAAATGAGACTTTATTATATCTGCATAAATGACCATCAATACCCATGAAAAGGTCAAATATTAATCAAATTTGATTATTTTGGAACCAAGAAATACGGTTGCTTTTGACTTCCATGTTTCTTTAAATAAATTAGTAATATTAATATCTCAGTCCTATCTGATATATTTTATTTCTTTAAAAAAACATCTGATATGAATATTTGTTTGGACTGGAGACTGGGTTTTTAAGGGTTCGTCACAGCAAGCGAGTCCCCCGACTTATCAACGTTAACTAGATTAGTCATATTGCAGATTTTATTTAAAAAAATAAAATATGTCAAATGGACAATGTGTTCATACATGTATTTAATATCAGTAATACATGATAATAGAGAAACATCTATTGTAGTATACATATATAAGGGGGCATGAAGAAGCAAGTCTTGTTCTTTTTTTGACCTACAAATGTATCAAGATTTTCTAACCAACCCTAACGAAAAAATTATGTAAGCTCTTAATATATTTTAATTCCATACTTAAAGGCATTGGTGTCATGAAAAACAGAAAGTTGGTGTTAGCTTAATCTTCAACACGTACCCCCAATTTCCAGCCCAGGAGTGGTATAGATCCCACGACACACACCGTCACCATGACAATCACGGTCCATGCTATGAACCCGATGATGATGTTCATGGTTGTAAGGACGAGGACAGGCAGGGCCACGGACAGCCCAATAATGATCCCCATCACAGCCGACTCGGAGAGTACCTGGAATTAAAGGACTATAGCAGTTACACAGCTCTTTACCCTAGAGGATTTCATCTAGATTTTAATTAAGTATATAAATGGAAACAAATCATGCTAACGCCTCTATTTGAAATGACAATGTCTAATCGTATAGAAACGATGGTAACTGGTTGTAAAATCAGTACATATGCATGTAATCGGTTATTAGTCTCGTTCAACCAGACACTCGGCTGTCTCCGTAAATCTCCGACGAGCTCGTCGGAGATTTACGGAGACAGCCGAGCGTTTGGATGAACGGGACTAATTATAATCGGTTATTTTATCTTTGATCTTTTTCACTCTGCTCACCTCCTGTACTCGTATCCAATGCCAAGTGTTCCTAGTGCACTGGAAGCCATTCCCCAAGGAAGCTGGCATTTTTTCTTTCTAATGAAATAAAAACAATGAGATCTGAATAGTAAAAAACTTTGTGTGCCAGGTAGGTTAACGGCAGATTACCATATTGTCTTTTACTAATTAGCAATTTTTAATTGTCAACGAGTCCATGACTAATTTGTCATAGACTCATTGACAGTTGAAAAATTGTTTATTAGTTAAAGACAATATTAACACATTTTAACATTAAAAATACAACACATATTGCTTAAAAGAAGATTGCTTTAATGGAAAGTTATTATAGAGTTGGTTATGTTTCAACATCAATCGCTTACCGCATCGACCATCAGTTGTTCCCAAGCCTGGTACACTGGCTTGCCCTCAGCCAAGCCCAGGGTGAAGACGCTAACTGTCAAGTTGACCTGGATACCGAAATATCTTATTTTGGTACCATAAAACAACCCTGCGCGTTTTCGTGTAAAATAAAGAAGAATGATTTTAGTGTTTTGAAAACATATTGGTCAACCAAATACACATAATAAGCATTACTCGTTTGACAGTTCCGTGAAAAGAAAATTGTACTATATACGTTTTACAATTTCACTATATATAATATATTCTGTACCTAAATGCGTGTTCTGTGCGATAGTTGTTTCTCCTCTGACGTATTGCTCGCCAATAAGGTGGTTGTACAGAAAGTAGTCTTCGTGAATTGTGCCTGTATATCTGTTGGTTATCCAGTACCCAAGTCCAATCTATATACAACAAAGACCAATGATTTATTTAGGAGAAATATGAAAAGTTGCACGATGATAAATACATGTATAATCATCTTCGTTAACCAAAGTTGCCGAACAGTTCTTTTCTCGTATTGTCATCGTTGACAGAGTTGAAATGACTTGGGGGATTGTCGAATAGACAACAAGGCTCGAAAACTTTAGATCACACAGTGAGATCATTTCTGTTTGTTGGGCGTATTAACCGATCCCTCGGACATAAATGCATTTGTAATACTTTCATGTTAAATACTGAAATCTGATTGGTTAAGACGCAGTTAATAATATTTATTGTTATACTTTCATGTTAAATACTGAAATCTCATTGGTTAAGACGCAGCTAATAATATTTTCTATTACCCTCAGCGTTAGCAACGCACTTGGCAACGGGTAACATTAAAAAATGTTACATGCGCGAAAATTATGCGCGTACAGTTCGCTGTAGAATTCACGTTATTCCTATATAAAAGCAGTAAAATTTTCTTAAAAATTTTTAAAAAGACATTCAGTATAACAAAATAAATAGTGCCTGTTTGGGAGGATAACAGTTGAAATTGACAATTTCAACAATTTCAATTTCAACTGTTACCCTCCCAAACAGGCACTATTTATATAATGTCAGCTGCTGATCAAAAAATCTTATGAATGCTTATTATATTCCATGTGAATTAAATTGATATGTTAGCATTTTCAAAAAATATCAATGGTTGTAGTTTGAATATTGTGAACCGGCCAGCCTCCATAGCATACTATTTACATCCACCGAGTATGATTCCCTCTTATACTTACAGTTAATTCATAGCTCTATAGAAACAGCCAGACTGAAATCAGCACGCCCCGTTTATCGATTGGTCAAAATCTACAGCAACTGAAACTGACAGAACTGAAATCTACATGCCACATTTATCGATTGGTCGAAACCTACAGCGACCTAAGAAAAATCACGGACTGCACGAAATAATCATGAAGATGTCAGATTCAATTCCCGATAGGAGACGATTTGGCTGGTTCTTTAAGCTAACATACTGATGTACATTAACAGTAATTTGGTGAATTTTACTGACTTTTTACAATCAATTAAATGATTTATTAAAAGAAAGATGTAAATATAAACAATAAAATGCTTTCTTTGATGATTTATACGGGTAATGAAGGTAGCGATATCGATCATTGCAGAAAAAAATTACATAACCCACGTTACAGGTTTAAATATTTATTTTTTTTCTGCAATGTCGCCACCTTCATATCCCGCATGAATCACCAAAAAAAAACCCATTTCATTGTTTAAATAATATCTTTCAGTGATTTAAAATAAATGTCATAATCACAACATGAAAAAAGTACGAGAAATAATATTATATGACAAAGGTCCCTCTGTGGACTTACCTCAAGCCATCTATTGAAATGAGCCGGAAGAGTGTTTGGGTGTTTGTAGATATTTTTGTTGGAAATCATGAATTTTGTCATGTTTCCGCGATCCATTGGAACGTTGACATCAAGATCTGGTGGATACCCTTGTCTGTTATTTGTAACATCTTCCTGTCGAATAAATAATAAAAGGAAATCGTATACAACCACCCAGGAATCAAAAGTCTTGTGAAATAGCTAAACTCTGTCCCAAGATATCCTCAATTCGCAATTTGCTTAATTACTCGATATTTATAATATCTCGGGATTCAAATGATGTTCATTCAAAAGTAAGATTTCTCATATGAAAGACCCCCTTTAGCTTATCAGCTTTCCACATAAAACGGCTAAAAATGTTATGCCTACGAGGATTTTGTATTGCAGCAGACCCGGATGATAAGGTTGAAAAATTGCAAGAGGTATTCCGAGTGACTTCCGAATAGAGAAAAGATGAAAACATTCCCCATTATAAAACTCCGTGAAAAATCTGTTTTCGTTCCTGTGATTTTTTCCGAGTGAAAAATGATAATGTGTCAATGAAGATATCTTGGAAATTTTCCCTTTCATTGGTTTCAATTGCACTTTTTTCACAGGTATGTGTATTTTTATTAAAAATCGGCCAAATGCGCTGCATAAATATCTTGGGGACAGATTTTAATTGGTTTATCATCTTACTATAATAATTATATCTTTTACCTGAAGGAATCGCTCCATGGCTGTCAGATAGCAACTGACTTCCGGTTTATTAGTTAACGAATTTCTTCTTATTTTCAGTCGTTGTATTTCAGAATCGCTGGCATTTTCCAATCGTCGACACAAATTCTATTCAACAGGAAATAAGACAACAGATGATCATTGGTTATATGAACTTTTAGGTAGAGGACTTTCTCATAGAGAAATTATTAATGGTGATTAAGGGGGATGGATAGCCTTTGCCATTTTTAAACTACTGTTGTAAATCGATCTCCTGAGAAGAAGAACGTTGAATAAAGACATACAGATATATATGTAGATGATTTTGCACGTATGATCTACGTAAAGTTGTCGAATTCCTTTTTGTCGTATTCACTGGAATGAAAAAGTTATCATGCAGGCACGTAGCATCGTTTTTGAAAGGGGGGGGGGGGGGGGCAGACATCCAAAAAATCTTGACAAGCAAAAAAAACGGGTCCAAATTCCTTCAAATCCTAATCCGGGGGGGGGGGGGGGGGAGGAGGGGGCTGATGATACGTGCCTGTCATGGAATAATTTTCATAAAAATAAAACATAATCATTTTCATATTAAATTCCATATTCTATTGATCATAAGAAGATATGCATATGAACTACTTAAAAATTGTTTCATAAAAATATGCCTGCTTTAAATGTTTTGAATTAAAACTAATTCTGATTTGCTTTACAATACGAATGAATCATTGTTTTAAAAGGGTGCAAGAGTGTTGTCTAAAAGATTTATTCCTATATATTTACATTTTTGACTGTCTTTGTCTGTGATAACATCACGAATCAATTTTGAACCCTAAAACTCAGTAACGTCATAAATCATGAGTGACACAAAATAACCGAAAAACGGTATTGGCTTCGCCGGGTAGTAAAACATAGCATGTGCTACATAAAAAAATAGTGGTTTTAAAAAAATGTTGTTTTAAAGTGTAGAAATTGGAAATAATCCTAAATTAAAATTGAAAGAAGAATGTTCTGTTTTTCTGCTTTTGGTGTTTGGGGATTTTTATTTTGAGAATTCAACAAAAAAAAAAGTATTTGTTTACAAATAGTTGAAATAGTTGAACTCTATAAGAGTCGCAGGGAATCAAATTTCATGCAAAATTAATTTCATGAAATCTTTTCATGATTTTCATTTTAATGAAGTTTATGTGAGATAAAGTAGTTACATAAATTGCCATTTGTGCTTCTGGTGAGGAAGAATTAAAGGACTGGTCCCAAACCATTGTTCCACTGCAGAAATCCGAGGACTTCCGACTGCACGGAGAGGTGTCCTTCTCCATCATCCCCCACACCAGATACACACTGGTGTATTCTTCTTCAAAGTTTCTTTGGAACGAGTAATAATGATGGAAGGATGCTTTGCCGTGATTGTGAGATGATCGGAAAATCTGAACCTGTAAAAGGAAAAGATGTATACACGTATGTTATTGTTGAAAAACAATATCATATTATTAATTTATTTTTTGTACATTAATTAAATCTTGTAGGCATGCAGTGACTTGCACGTGTAGCAGATGTGCAACAGTGAGTAGCTACAAATAAGTAAACCGGCGCGCAGTGTTGGGGAGGGGGGGGGGGGATTTGCCCCCTCCCCTTTTTCTGGAAGCAGATAGGAATTTTAAAGGACTCCCCTCCCCCCACCCCCCACCCCCCGATTCGAATTATGGGGAAACTTAACATTATTATATTTTACAAATTATCACATTTTTAATTGTCAATGAGTCTATGACTAATTAATTAGTCATGAACTCACTGACAATTAAAAATTGTTAATTTGTAAAAGACATTATTATAGAAACTTGTGATACTATATACATGCACTAATCCCCCCTACGTGATTAGTATTCTTGGATTTATTTGTTATGATTTTGGGTACGTTTGCCCCCCCCCCCCCCCAACTTTCAACAACTATAATACGAGCCCAATAAGTTTTTAAATGATGTTAAATGTTAAATTTACACCGGTTCGTAATCTGTATATAAAGGAGAATCTAGATTGTACTTTTATACACATACTTGCTTGCTGTCAGGTTCCAAATTGGTTGCACTATAGATCAAGAAGGCCGACATCCCCAAGAACAAGACCAGTAAAACTAGTCGCACTATTCGAAGGGAAAGGAACGAATAGAACCCGTGACGAAGGAACCGAACAACCAGCATTCGTTCCTCAAATTCTTTTCGCGTGGTGTTTGTTTTGTCAGTGGATTGTTTTGGTTTAAAATTCTTTTCAGTATTAAAAGTATCGGAGAATTGTAAATGATCTAAATTCCTTATTTGAGAAATTGGCGGTAATTTCGGGAACAGACGACTGGAATCCTCTTTGGCCGTCTGTCGCGGAGAGCACAAAAACGATACAGATGAATTAGATGGCGTCGTTTTTTCTGAATCTTTTCCTCGCAAGTTTTCGCTTTTCTTGCACATGTCTAGCTTGCATTTGATACCTTTCAAACAGTGAACTTTTTTACTTATCCAATCATAACACTTTGTGGTTTTAGGTCTTATTTTCTGTGAATATAAAACGATAGCCGTTGGAAAGTAGACTAGGTCACATATATAGTTAACACCAACCAAAATGCCGGTGAACAGACCAAAAGATGCCACCGGCAGCAATGGAGACATGCCGCTGACAAGAAATGCTGCCATTGTTGTGACTGAGGTGACAAAAGTAGTTTTGGCGGCCCTGTAGTAACAGTCAGTCAGACGGTGAGCTAAACTTGGATAGTTGACGTCATCAGTAAGGCGCCAGCAGTCATAGAATACAAACACGTCGTCTGCACCGATTCCAAGGATAATGAACATCGAAATAATGTGAAAAAATCCAAAGTATTCATAGCTGAAGATATATCGATAAACTAAATTGGCCAGTAGAAAGCTTGTTAATATACTGAAAATCCCGAACGTTGTTATAAAGAACGACTTTGTTTGAATCCACATAACAAGGAATATGAAGAGAAAACTTCCAATTGCAAATAACATGTCGTCAAAGGCCTGCTGAGTAACGTCGCTGTCAAATATCATTTTACTGGTGTAGTATAAATGCATTCTATCTCCAATAATATTATCTCGTATGCTCTCCACGTGTGGCTTAACTTCATTTATTAAGAAGTTGTTGATTCGAGAGTTACTGTTGCTGCCCAACAAAGGATATCCCATGATTAAAAATATCCTCGTCATAGAGGAATCACTTCCGGACTGACAGGGATCATATCCTTTGGGAAACAGATACTCCACAAATTCCTTTGTTTCCGTGAATTTCTTTGCATTACATAAAACGTCTGTTGGATGATCGAAATTTGGATTATAGAAACTTGAATCAACACTTTTATACGTTCCATCAAACAGCCGAATAATCGACCAAGGCTTCACACACTCATATAACTCATCTCTTTGGCAGTATGTAGACTTGTAATCTTTGAAATTAAACAGCAGATTTTCTATTTGTTGAATTAGGTAAAGATTATTTTTACTAAATATGCTTCCATCGTCGACCTCTAAAATGACTTCTAAAATGTCCTTGACCTGTCCTCCCACCCAAGTAGGGTAGTAGATGCCGTACACGGGTCGTGTGATCCTCATAGAGAAGGCGTCCCGGCTCCGCCACGCCAAATCTCGCTTTCTGCTGCTGTCATCGTACAAGACCAAGGGTAACTTTTTGAAATCGGTTGGAAACACGTTGTCCCCGGTCACAACCAAGGAAACAGTAGCCACAATTGCAAACACGTGTAGAGTCGACGACAGCACTGGAAAACATGATAAAGGCTGGTAAAAATGTAGAGTGTATTGCGGTACATGCTTTTTAATCAACAAAAAAAGAAATAAACATGACAAAGACATAACTTATATTCTTTAACATTGAGGGGTTTTTTTTCAGATAGAAGAATGTTCTGAACACTTGCCCGCATTTAGTATGACTCCTCCCCAACTTTAAAATCCCTTTCTTTTTATCAAATTTAACCGTATTGTTTGACAGAAAAAGAAAGTTTTGAAGAAGCACGTATATACCACCCCCCCCCCTTCCCAAACCTAGGATATTCAAAACACCTTAAGTAACGAGGAAGTCATTCGAAATCGTCCTATTAATTTCATATGAAAGCTAAAGTTTGTGGAAATGATCAATCGTCCAAAAAAAGAACAAAATGTAAAAATGTCGGGTGTGCATCACTATGTTACTTAAAAATGTGTTTATTGTATTCAATTAGACAGATTTAGAAAACTTAAAAACTGCAACACCGCGTCGTTTAAGTACAGGTGCGACTGTACAATGTAGTTACCCCCCACCCACTTACACACTGCGTGAGCCTCTATCTATTAATTAGTACTTGATCCAATTACCGAGTTGTTATAAATATTAAGTTATAAATAAAGCTAATTATAATTAATGTTACAATTTGAGATATATTAACTTATTAATTCCAAATATTATACTCATTCATTAGAACAAGTAAACGAAACATACGGATGACGGAGTTATATATATTCATTAATTAGTAAGTATAACACAGTCAATTGCAAAAACGTGGATTTTATAACAAAAATATTTTAAAAAGTCCAACTTCAATCACAGCTTATTATTTTTGGGACCTGTGCCCCCCCCCCCCCTCCCCCTCCCCAACCCCCTTGAATTTACCAGGAAGCCATGTCAAATAAAATACACGCACCCAATTACTTATTTTAAAGAAACAAAACATATATGAACTATCAAATAAGTATTTCGGGTATATAATAGGTATAGCAATTTATCGGACACATGTATTATCAAAACAAACGAAACATGAAATAATCAATAAAGTACTAGTATGCCCTGTTGAACAGCGATATTTTGAAATACAATGACACTAAAAGTTATCGTTTCATGTTCCAGTTTAACTAGACAGAAGTAACCTTTATACTCCATTCTATAGACATATTACACATGATTTGTTTGGCATACTTACAAAAGGCTAGTATTGGAAACTTGACAATAAATCTACAGTAAATGAACGGACTGCCTCTCCCCAGCGCTTCCCCGGTCTCACTTAACGCCCTGTGTTTTCTGTTCTCTGTTGCCGAAGATGAATCGTTTGGTATTCCAACCTTAGACGACAATTGTTTCAGATATCTCTTCTTTTTTCTCTTTCTGTTGGGCTTTGGTTCAGCCTGCGAGTACTGTCTGTTCCGACACTTTGACTGAGAGACAGTACAGTTACATGGAACTTCAAATTCCGTATTTTGACAACCATTCTCACAATTTCTCACTATTGGTTCTTTGTCTTTGGCTTGTGTCGCATCTGTTGAATGATTCTCATATTGGCTTCCGATTTCCGTCTGTGACATTCTACCATACATGTAGTTCTGTTGTATACACAGACAGAAGTCTGGTCTTTTTTTACCTTGTTTTGAATCAAGTTCTTTTCGTCTTAAAGGGTACCTGCAGTGCCGGTCAATTTTTTATATAATGGAGATCTATGTGTAAAAACATCATCCTGAAAATTTTACAGCGATCGCATAAGTAGTTTTCGAGATATTTGGGGAAAACCCGATTTCACACCTGAACGAGTTTTGAATCAAGCCGATTTGGCGCGAGATGAACTGTGACGTCACGGGGTCAACGCCGCTGTATGAGAAACAGGAATATCATATGAAAACCGTTCGTTTTCTTGCATTGTTTTATCGATATATGAACAATTTTTTCTGTTATTTTATTTCCTTATCAACCCTGGATGACTAATTATACTGTCGTTTGAGTTTAACCCGTATTTTATCGAACAAAAATGCCGAATTCGGACAATTGTTTGCTTCATGAATTTCGTCACATGTGTAACACATTTTACATATAAATGCACTCCATATGTAGCAAAATGACAATTAATCAAAGCATTATTGTTATAAGAATCATATTTTGTTAATATTGTCATTCTTTCGAATGATTTCTCAGTGACATTATTAACTGATTAATAATATTGATAATACATAATGATATTTCGTAAAAGGTAACTCGGGGTCTATTCCTCGTATAAGGCATAACATTACAAATGATGTCGCCCGATTATTCAATAATATTGATATCGGACCAATAACAATCAAAATAGTATGCATTCTTTAACAAACAAACACGGGATTATAAACGGATCAAGGCGAAAGTCCAAGATGGCTGCATGCATGATTATGTCTGTCTCGTATTCTTTTAAAAATACGATAATGAAATTTAATTTTACATTTATTTACATCCTTTGTCAAAATGTTCCAGTTTATTTAGATTTCATAATGATTCGTTGTCAGTATTACAATTTAAGCTATACGGAGTTATAAAGCGTTTAATTGCTGACCATAGCGCTCGAAAGAAAGTTGCACTTTATTAAATAAGAAATTATAAATCCAAAATAATTACTTGATCACATAAAAAAGGCTTCAATTGCAGAATTGTAAATTTTTGTCATTATTTAAGTGATAAGATAAGTAACAATAAGGCATTTTCTTCGAACATTAGTTTTACTATTTAATAGTATCATGCATGATTCTTTATTCACTGATTGACGGACTATACACATGTTTTAGCTGACGAATGCTTGATTTTACACAGTGTAATTTATTTTTCTGTTTTTATCTTTAACAATTGAGAAGCTAATTATACACAATTCAATTTACCAGTCTAGAGGTGTGAAACCCTCTCTTTGTTCACCAGACTCGTGTACCTTGTGTATACATACCCCAGATACACGTGTGTCTGGAGCAGTGGCTTCGTTAGTTTACCTGTTTACCTGTGTCATTATCTCGGATCACTCGTGTGTGAAAGGATATTATGTAATCAATAAAATGAATAATGAACATAAATTTGCCCATGTAAGCGTTTTAAGATATCGTATTCATCGGTAAAAAGGCGACGAGAATAACAAATTTTAAAATCCTTTAAAAAGAAATCTGATTGTAATAAAATAATAACAGATACAAATTTCTAGATCTACAATACTTAAATTAACAAGATACGTCAAAACATCAGACCTATATCAATCATTTTGGCTGAAAAATCGAATTTAATTTGTATAGCTTTGTAAGGAAATTTCCCTCGTGTTGACCCCGTGACGTCACTTCCGCTGAAGCCTCGTTATCGCCTAATTCTGTTTTCTCTTGATTAGATTTCCCAAAGCAGGTAAAAATAGCCACTTTGAAGAGGCGTAACTCCGTTATTTTTGCACCGATTTCGATGCGTATTTTTGCATTAAATTTTGGTAAATAAACTCTTTAACATATGTTTCACATCGGCTGGGCTGCAGGTACCCTTTAAAGTTGAAAACGCCGTTTCAAAACGCGTTAAAACATGTATGGCATTTAAATGTATTGAGTAATTAAGCACCTTTTACCTCGATATTCACCCTTTAATTGGCAATAGTAATGGCGGAGCCCATGTTTATACAATCGCAGACCGAACGTATTAATTTTTTTGACAGATGAAGCGAATCGATTTTCTGAAGACTTGATCTAAAATAAAGTTCTTGGGTACATACAGTGTCACGTTTTTGTGTAAATTTAAAGCACCGTTGTTTGGTCATTTTCTTTCTTTCTTTTTTTGTTGTTGTTACAAACTATATTGCTTAATTAATCAGTTGTTTGAAAAAAAAATAGAAATTAAATAAACGTTTGATAAATAGAATAGACAATGAAAAAAGTGAAGACTGATGTCTTACACTATTGCCTGCAATCTAATTTCTTTAATGGAAAACATTTTTCTGCTGCATGATGTACTGATGACAAAAAAACCCTGTTTAATTAGAGAAAAAAATTAACTTAAGTTCTAAAAGCAGCTTGTAAATTTTGAATCGATAACCAGATTGATACAGATAAGTTCAGAAATCATCGATTTCAAACTTTTAATGTAACACATGACTACATGTTCATCGTTCATTTGTCCTAGTCAATATCAATCGTAAATTTTAACAATACTGTATTCCTTAAAAAAAAAACACTTTTCACACATTATTAATGAATCAATCAATAAGCGAATTATGAAACATTTTCTTTCTTTAAAAAATGACTTTATTAAAATCGTGTAGCCTATATCTGACCAGGAACCATAAAACTCAGACAAAGCTCGCTGGGTTGTCTTGTCCATTTTAGACTATTTTAATTTTTAAGTATAAAGATATAGCAAATATTTTTTCTTAACTAATTGATTACTTATATAAATAACTTAACAAATCATATCTGAAAATCGAAGGAAGATCTTATGGTTAATTTGTTGACATTTTAATCTAGGTCTCGCTATCAAGTGAAAAAGAGATCAAAAGTCACTTCTCTAGGCACGGACGTCGTCCTTAGTTTGTCAACGTTTTGTGACTATAAAGATTTTTTTTATAATTCTAAGTACTAACGACATAAAGAAATACCATATACAAGGAAGTAACGATTTACATGATATCGAACTTTGATGAGAAATGTTTAGAAACCAAAAATATGACGATAAATTTATTAATCTTAGCCGTTAAACCACCCAGAACATTTCAAGATTACCTCGTGGAATACCAAAGGGGAATCACAAGTCAATTCAATTTATTGACAAAAAACACATGTGTGGTGCAAGTCATACATATACAGTATACAAACATAATTAGTACATAGATTTTCTAATGTTAAATGCATCAATGAATAGATATATTTATTTACAAATTTATTTACAAATTATAATTTACAAATTATTTTCAATCTACATGTAATTATTCAACAATTTTTTTTTTTTTACAATAAATCTATATAACAGTATTTAAAAGATATAAACATGCACGCAACATCGTTTTTTAATGTTGGAGGTCAGACTCATCCAAAACATCTTGACAAGCAAAAAAACTTCCCATATTCATAAAAATCCTAATCTGTTGGGGGAGGGTGGGGAGATGGGAGTGGTGGTGTAGTGTACCTAATCTTCAATTTCACACTTAATTTCTTTATACTTTCATCTTTCATTTGATTTCTCTTACAAACTGCCAAGCAGTGTGTGTGTGTGTGGGGGGGGGGGGGGTATAGAGAGGATAATTTTGCTAGAAAATCCTGTCATGTGAACTTGAAAATCCGAATATGCAATCGTGTTGGTGTGTTCACGCGAGTCTGTGTATTATGTGTGTAATTCTTAGAGTTGACTTCACAGGCCTACAATTTAATTCTTCCTACAGATGTATATTTGCACCTGTAAAATGGTGTACATGTAACCGTCACTATAATACGCATTTTCTATCTGTAGTCTGCATTTGTTATCTCCGTTTTCTGAAATAGCACAGAAGACATGTTACAAATCGACTCAACTGCCTTAGGTGGAAATCTTCTTTATATAATGAAACTTCAACGTTGTGTTGATATTTCAACATTGCAATATAGTTCATGCTGATACTCTAACATTATATACTAATAATTCTTCATTATATGCTGATAATTTTTATTATATGATATTTTATCTTAAACGCTGACATTTTAACATTACATGCTGGTACTTCTTCGTTACATATATGATGATACCTTGTCTTCATATTCTGATACTTCTGGATTATATGCTCTTACTTTAACATTACAAGCTGATGTTTAATTAAATGGTGATATTTCAATGTGGTGGTTCTTAATTAACTATAAGCAGCGGAGTCGCGATTTAGTAAAACTCGGAAATATTACGAAGAAGAGAGTATAGGACTGAAGTCAAGCTACTCAACAATTCAAACAAGCTTCATTCACGTTTATTTCAGTATATAATGTTAAAGTGTCATCATGTCATGTTGAAATATCGTCTTATAATGAAGAACATCCACAAGGCAATTGAGGCGTTCCATATCAGGCACGTAGCGTCGGGGGGAGGGGGGACCCCCTGCTCCCCCCCTTTTTCTCGCAGCAATCATTTTCATTAAATTGACCCTATAAGAAAGTGAACTACATTGTAACATGAACTAACACATATCATATATATACAGTTTAGTACGCCCCCCCTCCCCCCGATTGCTTTTGAAAAGTTGCGCAAATTCCCTTTTTTATTTGCTTGTCAAAATTTTTTGGATATGCAGCCCCCGCCACCCGCATCCCCCTACTTTTCCTCGCAGCAATCATTTTTATTAAATAGACTCTATAAGAAAGTGAACTAACATGGAGCCCGTTTTTTGAAAAGCTGCAAATTCCCTTTTTTTTATTTGCTTGACAAAATTTTTTTTGACGTGTCTGCCCCCCCCCCCCCCCCACTGTCAAAAACGATGCTACGTACCTGCATATATTTTCATGATTTTGCATAAACATGGTTCAAATACTACTATTTCATTATGTGAAGGTCGGAGATTTCCAAATATATTTGTATGTTTATTAAAATGTTTTAAACTGTCTTTAGGTGCGAAAATCCCACATTCGTCGTTTTGGATGTGCAGCCCCCCTGCCCCCTGCATACCCCCCCCCCCCCCCAACTTTTTCTCGCAGCAATTATTTTTCTAAAATTGACTCTATATTTTAAGAAAGTGAACTAACATGGAGTCCCCCCCCCGCCCACTTTTTGGTGAGCACATAAACAATTTAGTGATAGGTAGAAAATTAACAGTAAAATTGGAAACAGAAGCCATATATACAGTTCTGTACGCTCCCTCCCCCCTCCCCCAACTTTAAAAAAAACCGATGCTACGTTCCTGCATACCATTTCAAGATTTTGCATAAACCTGGTTCAAATACTAGTATATAATTATGTGAATTTAGGAGATGTCCAAATATATTTGTATGTTTATTAAAAATGTTAAAAACAGTCTTTAGGTGCGAAAATCCCACATTCGTCGGTTTGACAATTTGTATGGCGAATCGTGTTGGTACCGCTTGTCGTTGGTCGCAAATAACAATGTAAAAAATATACAATCCTTCCTAATATCAACTCATTTCGATTTATACACGTTAATTATAACGAAATTTGAAAAGAAGGGAAGAAAAATAATTCATTATGGATCAATTGGATGTTTCACTATGACAAATTAATATTTTGTAATTACTTAGTGATGTAAGCTGCCATGATTTATTTGCCAGTCATATCCCAACAAATTCCAAAAACCATGGACAACGTTACAAGTCAGAAAAGGGCAGAGATAACAGATAGATTAGCGAAAAGGGACGAAGAACGTTTAAATGAATTGGAAAAGAGAAAACAAGAAAGAGGAAACGATTTATCTACACTCGAAGGTGCGAAATATTTTTTGGAAAATTTCAACAAGGAAAAGTGTGATATTCTTAACTCCTTAGAAAAAATCGACAATCTAAGTAAGGATGAAAGGCTAAATGAATTTGACAGAATTTCGCAAAAACTTCAATCTCTTCAAAAATTTCACGCGGATTCCACCATGTTTTTACCTTCTTATGATGTCAGACAAAGTCAGGAAGCACTGGGTGTATTACAAACTCGTGTCCAAGAGAAGAGAGAAGAGCTCTTCCCCAAAAAGAAATTTGCTTTCTCTTCAAAGAAGAAGTTATCAAGCAAGGTTGAAACTGAGTCAGTGCCCTCTATTGTTGACAACTCTGTTGATATACAATTGTCGGAATGTTCAATTCAGAAGAGGTCTCATGAATGTATTGAAATGAGTGAGAATATAGTATTTAAGGAGGATGTTTCCTTAATTGATAACAAGTTTTGCACTATCAAAGTATTTGGAGCACCATCAACAGTTCATATGAAAAATCTTGATAACTGCATTGTTCTGGTTGGGCCAGTATCAAGTTCCGTTTTCATAAGTGACTGCAAAAAATGTACCTTTGTAATTGCTTGCCAGCAGCTGAGAACACATTCAACAGTTGACTGCAAATTTTTTCTGCATGTTACAAGTCGGGCAATTATAGAAGACTGTGAACAGTTACGATTTGCACCATACAGTCTCAGTTATCCTAACTTGGACAAGCATTTTGTCACTGCAGGACTAGACAAATCAAAAAATAATTGGAATGACGTTGATGACTTCAACTGGCTTGCATGTGATGTACACTCTCCTAATTGGAGTGTAATGAAAGAAGAGGAAAATGAAGAATTTAAATTTTGAGATACAGTCCATATGGTACTTTTCATTTGGAGAAAACTGTCATGTGATTGCATAAGAGACCCTAAAAAACACATTCATTTGAATTCATTGGTTTGCTGCTTTCATCTCTCTGCTGGCTCTGCTTTTATAGTGGTTGTGTCATGAAAACATTTGAAAAATAGTTTTCTTAGGGTGTATAGAACTATTGTACACATTAAACATTTTTTGTATCAACACATATGTAGATATAATAGTGATGTCTAGGGTCTCTGGCAATGTTCAAAGTAGTAAAGAAGGTCATATCACGCTCTAATATTATTACTTATTAGGTTAGTTACTGACTCACTACGGAAATATATTGATTTGATCAATCTCGTAGATGGCGAGGCGAAATTTACATATAACGTGATGCAATATTGTAATATATGATATTATACAATATTGTGTCAAACCGCACATTAATATACATATGTTAATAAAGATCAATAACTGATTTTCATGTGATATGATAAAGGTGATCTCACAAAGGCGATGCCTCATCCTGGTTAGCTCTGTAGTCTTTAAATACCTATGTTTACATTTTATGAAGACTGCATGTATGCATACATAAAAATTGTCAGAAATTCCAATATATTGACCATTCAATAAGAGAGGAAATCCAGTTTTATTGATGGATTTAGAATGAATGCTTAAACAGCTAATAAATTTATAGCTTTCACATTCTTAATCCATTCTTATTACATGTATTAGTTCAAGTTCGGCACCCGTTCAAGTTAATAGAAGAAAATAACGGAAACAGAATTTCAATGTCAAATGACAAGGTTACAGACTACTTTGAGAAATCTATGGGTTTTCTCCAAAAGTGGCGGCCAAGGGAACTAACTTTTGTACAGTTGAGACAAGAAAATTGTTCATTTTCTTCTTGAAAACCTTCCGCCACAAAATAAAATGCCTTACTATACTCTCAAAATATGTAGTTACCCTAACCATTTTTGGCATTGCGTAATATAACAAGAGGCAGGGGCCACATTGCTTTAGGACTAAGTTATATCTTAGGAAAGTTCATTACTTATCCGTTTCACTATTCTTGTCTTATCTTGCGAAATTCCTAAGCTATGTCTTAAATTTAAGACAGGTAAATCGATGTCTTAGGAACAAACTAAATATAGCGACTGTTTATTTTGTATTGTAATGAATTACATGCACATTAAAGTTTAACAAAAATACAAGAATACACAAATCATTTATAGGACTTGTTCACTTTACTTCTTAACTGAAAACTTTAGAACGATCAAAATATACATATATTTCTTCAATTAACATCTCTCGTGTAGACTTTTAATTTTAACATTTTTTTTTTAGATTATCAGGTCGCACGCGCAGATGGTTAGTGGGTATTGTTATAGCTAGTGCACTGATGATAATGAAATTAGTAATTCACGAGAGTCACTGATATCTTAAGCAGTTTGATAAAAACAGGAATAAATACTAAGTAAAAATCAATTACAGAATGACTGGATGATTTGTCATATCCCCCACCAGATAAGCTTTTCTTTTACGAAAGAAATTTGAGGTGTTTTCTTTGCGTCGGGGTGATGGGTTCTTTATGTCAGTTTTTGTTGGGAGGGGTAGGAGTGACCGGCAAGTGATTTAGTACTAATCATCCATGGGACTGTTGTTTCATTAAAAAATTGTTGTCTTTTATCCTCGCTTGCTCTATCAGACAAGATGCAGTTTCCTTTTGTTAAAAAAAATTCTTATATCAACCATTACAAGAAAACACGCATTACATTAAACTTAGTTTTAAAGTTCCACACCTTTCCATTCTAAATCTTACTTGTCACTGCATGTGAGTATTGTATTCCATTTCGGAATGTACTGTATACTGCGATCTCTCAAATAAAAACATACCGTTTTTAAAGAATATACGGTTATATTACGTTATTTTTATCTACTCGTGTATGCATATGAAAGTTTACATCCGTGGTATATTGAAAAGAATTTACATGATTGATATACTAGTAAGTTAGGAATTAATGAAATGATTTAAAAAGTGGCTTACAATGTATAAAATTTGGTCAACTGCGTTACGCTAAGAAAATTTTGTGAAACAGCTATGACAAATCTTAGGAACTTCCTAAGTTATAACTTAGGCATATCTTAAGTTCTATCTTAGGAAATCTTTGTGAAACGGACCCCTGAGCAACAATAGCCATAACTCTGATCAATTGCAAATCAGCATTACAATATCCAAAAAATTTCTCTATTCATATATATCCCCCCCTTTGTGGCCTCTTGGGAATCATAGTTTGATCAAACATTAATCTGCACAACCTATGCTTTCACGCAAGTTTTTGCTTTCTGACTGAATGCTTTTCCCAAAGAATTTTGAATATCTCTCTCTATATCTTCCTATGTAAAGTTGACCCCCTCCCCCAATTGTGGCCCCACCCTACTCCCGGGGACCTTGACTTGAATAACTTATATCTACACTACCTGAGGATGCTTTCACACAAGCTCAAGATTATCTGGTCTTATTTTTTTCGGGAAGGAATTTTAAATATTTTCTCTTTATATTCTTGTAAAACTTGATCTTCATGTTGTGGCCCCACCCCATCCCCAGAGACCATAATTTATGTGGAGGATGCTTCCACACAAATTTGAGCTTTTCAGGCCTCATAAGTTTTTGAGAAGAGAAATTATCTCTATATATTTCTAAGTAAAATTAGCCCATGTTGACCCACCCTACCCCCGGGGACCATGATTTAAACACTTAACTCTGCACTACCTGATGATGCTTCCATTCAAATTTTAGCTTTTCTGGCCTAACAGTTTTTGAAAAGAAAATTTTTCTCCCATTTGAAGAGGGTGTGACCCTTTATTCGAAAAAAACTTGAATTCCCTCCACCCAGTGATGCTTTGTGCCAAGTTTAGTTGAAATTGGCCCAGTGATTCTGGAGAAGATGCAATTGTGAAAAGTTTACGCCGACGACGACAGGCAACGGACAAATCTTGAACAGAAAAGCTCACTTGAGTCTATAAGATATATGAGTAGAATTAATAATAATTAATAATATGAATTTGCAAACAAGGGGTGTCCCTAAATTTCTTTGATTACTTATATCATTACTCGTATGTCAGAACATCTCTTAAAAGACATGTCAATGATACATGTATATTCAGTCCCTTCACACTGATATCAACGATTGAAAAAGATGCCTTATACTATACATGGAGAAATGGGAGAGCAATAACTGTCTGTATGAGATGAAAATGTCTTTTTTGAGAATTTTGATAATCTGCTTCTGAATGCGAAAAATGGCAATTCCCCATAATTATATTCTAAAAATAATTATACGCTGTATTTTGAGATGGTCCCTATAAAGCATAAAACACTTATGAAACGTTGCAGGTACGCTAGAGTGGATGTACATGCTACACACTATTAAGATAATTTGCTTCTGTCGTTTTAACACACAAAAGCCCAAGTCGGTTCCCTTAAACTGAATGAACGTGTGAAGAAAATGATGAAAGTACTACTGCGTTACTAGTTGTGTTGCCTTTTTGGACTATAAGTGGTTTGGCCTCCGATGCCTGTCAAAAAATTTAATCCCCAAATAACAAGATAAAACGCATTTTTTTTTTTTTTTTTTTACAATTTTCATTTTCTTTAATAACAATGTCTTTCATCCATATTGAAGAAATCATTTGTATTTCATATTTTGAAATATATATATGTCTCTTGGTTTTTTATATATATTGGTGCCTATCACGACAATGTATTTTATCCTCAAATCCTGCTTCATTTCTTCTTAAATTCCTTTTCTTCTTCTTCCTCCTTACGCTTCTTGTCTCCTGTAATAGATGGACATTGTCTTTTTTGTTAAAAATGCAGGAACACATGATTGTTTTGATGGGAAAATTAATTTATACCGCAAAACACAATCTAATTAAAATAAGATCTTTGATCCGCTCCGACAAATTCGATGTCGAAAACACAGAATGTATAGGTACTAGATAATTTCTGGTTTTGGCTGCAGCAGTATTGAAAAAAAGCTTTTTCTATGCATGTCTATAATCGAGGTGGAAGCGCCTCTCACAATTTTTGCTCTGAAAACCTACGTAACATATAGGTCTCTGAGTCACTCACTAAAGTACAAAAAAAAAAATGATACTGAAGTTAATGGTACGAACTAACATTTCCATGCATACATTTGAAATTACCGTACATTCATTTGGGGTATAATGGATCACTCCATGTTAAGTACTAAAAAATCATTCATTCCTGAAACTGTTCCACATTGGCGGATCCAGAAAGGGAGGAGATTCGGGACCCCCCCCCCCCAATCTCTGAGGCATATGAATTTTAAAAAAATTTAATGTTTAATTCAAAGGCGATTTTTCTCAACTACAATTATCTCCAATAAATGCTTTTGAAAATATCTTATTTAAAGAATGAATTTTGTACAACGGACCATTTATTTCTTATATAAAGTTATAAATTAATAAAAAACACCTATCGATACTTTATCGAAGTAAAGTATCCGGTGTTTATTTATACAGTTTTGAACTAACGAGTAAGAAATCTACGTGATCATGGTGATTGAGTAAAACGACGTTCAGGACGTCATGCTTATATGTACGTTACATATACGTTAAAAAGCATTTACAAAAACCCAAATTGTTAATTTCTTTTATTAAATTTGATTATATTGGTAATAGATCATTATCTTTGGTTAATTAAACTAGTATTCTGTTTATTTATATACGCAAGTGCTTGATATCTTTGATATTAGATGGCAATGTACAGACACAAATATGTATTTAAACATTTTCAAAAAGCTCAAGGTGATGAATGTAGGCAATGTACTCAGTTTATTGTTGTTACTTCTTTGTTTTGACGAATATTCACTTGTTTAGTCGTTCTCGAATACTGCCTGTGGCGTAATATCGCGATGCCGTTAGCAGCTGGTTAGTATGGAAGAGAATTACCGCCAAAAGTCTGTGTATCTTGTTTTGATTTTGGGAGTTGATTTTAATCAACTCTCTTTTGTAGTTCAAGTGATATCACACGATCAAGTTATGATGTGAATTCCGTTGTGGGTGACGGCTGTGGGCCTATTTTTTTTTAATAAAAAAAAAAAAAGCTACTGAAGAATTGGTGTCTTCTGCTCTGTTTTTTGAAAAAGACAAGAAAATGTACTTTTGTATGACATCACAATTACCATTGTAAAAGTCTAATCAGGTATCTACATGTAACTGTTTACAGTTCACTTTGCTCTTACAAGTGTTTATGAATAATATCCTTTAATTGTTTTAAGGTACATGTAGCTGCGGGTTTGCTGACGTCATAATAGGAATCGATGTAGGAATTTGACCGTTTTAGCAAAATCATATATTTTTTACAGAAATTACAAATAATCTTTAGCAACATATATTGAATATTTTAAAAAGCTTGAATGCATTTTATACAAGTACTTAATCATTAAGTGATAAAAATTAAAATACATGACAAATATGGTCACATTTTGTTCTATAAGGTATAAGTGTGTGTTGGAACTGTTCATTTTAAAATTGTTGAGATCTCTATACTGAAGAACCAATTTTTGCAAATATTTACTTTCGGAAGGAGGGATGGTACCTTAAAATTTAGCCATGCAGGCAGAGCTTACCTCATGAACAGAAAATGAGGTGCACATTCAGAGTAATTGAAACTAAGCAAACAAAGTAAATCTCCAAACTTTGAATCAATGAAAGACTTAGTACCAATAATGATGCAGTAAAAAAGTTCAAAAATTGCATAAATTTAAATGTTGATGGCATTTATAATTATTATAACATCTGATTATGTAACACTTTACATTGAATGGGTTCATGACAATTGAATTTTCACACACAACAACTTAATACATTGAATATACAATACAAAATTTCTTTTATGTGAATCATTTTTTTTGGCACTCGATCCATAAGATACGGCAACATTCTATACACTCACACATAATATTTCTCTGTATTTATAGAAATAGTCTATTTGCGCTTTGTTTTACGTCTTTTAGGTGACTTTTTTTTTGCTGGAGATTTTCTTTTCGGTGACTTTTTAGCCGGTGACTTCCTTTTTGGTGACTTCTTAGCTGGTGACTTCCTTTTCGGTGACTTTTTCGCAGGTGACTTTTTAGCAGGTGACTTCTTAGCAGGTGACTTGGATTTATTTCTTGGTGACGCTGATTTGCTCTTCTTCGTCTTAGACCTAGAGGGTGGTGATTTGGATTTACTTTTACCAGAAGTGGCCTTTTTTTTACCTTTTGACTCATTTTTAGGAGATTTGCTTCTAGATTTTGATTTTGATGACTTATCTTGAGTAGATCTTTTTCCTGATTTAGACCTATCTTCTCTGGATTTCTTGCTAGATTTTGACTTTTCTGTAGACTTTGATTTATCCCTAGACTTTGACTTTTCTTTAGATGAAGATTTTTCCTTTGATTTGGATTTTTCCTTAGATTTAGACTTTTCCTTTGACTTAGATTTGTCTTTCGATGTATCTTTTTTTGATTTATCCTTTTCAAATTTATCTTTGCGAGACCTCTCATCTGCTTTTCCCTTTGTTTTCTTTTTACTTTGTGATTTATCAGCTGTTGATTTTTTGCTTTCCTCTTTATTTTTGGTTTTATTTTTTGTCTCTTTGTTTTTATCAACCTTCTCTTGACCTTCAGATGACTTTTTCTTTTTTTTCTCATCTTTGTTTCCTTTCTCCTTTCTTTTGTCTTTCTCTTCCTTGTTTCCCTTTTCCTTCTTTTTTTCTTTCTCATCACTTTTTCCTTTTCCTTTCTCTTCTTTCTTTTCCTTTTTAGATTCTTTTTCATCTTTATGTCCTTTTTCCTTTTTAGATTCCTTCTCATCTTTATGTCCTTTTTCCTTTTTTGATTCCTTCTCATCTTTATTTCCCTTTTCCTTTTTTGATTCCTTCTCATCTTTATTTCCCTTTTCCTTTTTTGATTCCTTCTCATCTTTGGTTCCCTTTTCCTTTTTTGATTCCTTCTCATCTTTGTTTCCCTTTTCTTTTTTTGTTTCTTTCTCATCTTTTTTTCCTTTTTCTTTTGTTGAATCTTTCCCATCTTTATCCTTTGCTGATTCTTTGTCATCTTTTTTTCCCTTTTCCTTTGTTGAGTCTTGCTCTTCCTTGTTCCCCTTTTCCTTTTTGGATTCTTTTTCATCTTTCTTTTCTTTTTCTTTTTTTGATTCTTTCTCATCTTTGTTTCCCTTTTCCTTTTTTGTTTCTTTGTCTTTACCTTCTCCATCATGTGAACCATCATCACCACCACCACCACCACCACCTCCACCACCCATGAAATTTTCAAAAGCAGTCATATCTTTTGCTGAGTCATCATTATCTTCTGTCTGAAAATCACCCATTTCTTCTCTTCCAGCATGTTGACGATCATCATCATCATCATCATCATCATCAAGGAGAGGAGCCCCTCCGCTGCCTATGAAAGTCACTTGTTATATAATGTCCGCCGTGTTTAACTGTTTATCATATATACATGTATGATTTGACATTTAATTGTATTTTTATTCTTATTTCATAACATATTTAATTTCATTGAAATGGAGATAACCAAAAAAGCAATACATCACAAATTTCTGTAAAAAATTCATGGCTAAACTTTCCATATCGTAATAACAGTATTGTTTGGATTTCTAAAAAGGATTAAACTCATTGTAAAAAATATCTGGCAACCATATGCTTTTAATAGAAAGAACCTCAATTCGTATCTTAAGTAGATAATGAGAGATATTATTAAGAGAGGGAGTATGTGTGTGTGTTTTTTTAAGCTTGGTACTTTGGTAAGCAATTTGGTCACAAACAAGCTGTACCTACAGCCACCTAAAGGTACACATATGACTCTATCTGGAACTTCTAAAATTATCAAATCGGCGTGACTTTATAAGTGAAATTCAATAATAATCTTTTGTAGATGCATACATGTTAACTTCAAGTGGAGAAAAATAGGTAGATTTAAAACCCAAAAGAGCTAGCATTGCATGTGGCCTTTTTTTGATATTTTAAAGCACATATTCTTATATATATATATATATACTATATATTTAGATAGGGTTTCTGATGAGTTTAAAAGACTTTTAAAATGTTGCCCAGGGTTGTCTCTAAAAATTGAAGTAGAAGGGAGAAATAAAAAAGTAGAAGGGGATCTGGAGGTCTAGCTTATACCTAGATTGTGTTTGAAATGCAATAATAGCCGGGTAATTACGTCACTTTAGGCGGGGAAATTCCCCGCCTCCCGGGTCTTAGAGACAACCCTGTTGCCATATCAACACATGCAAAAAAAGTGCTCTTGCATTTACCTTAATTCATATTGATTTAGCTATTTTTTGGAGAGAAAAAATCTCTGTGCGCAGAGACTTTAACAATTACCATTGTTCAAGAAAAATAGGTGAAGTTGCCGAAATTTAACAGATAAGAGAAGTAATAACTAGTAGTAAATCTTATAGCGAGCACAGCTCGCTACATAGCGCTGAAGAGAGCTCTACCGGCAAGGCATTTGTGAATAAAACATTCAGACCAGTTGCACATTCATTCAACAGATTTTTTTGGCATTAGTTTCTTGGACCAGTACTGCCCTGTTTTTATCGGACCAGCAGATCCCTTAAAAGACGGTTTCGTATTCCACGCTCTCACGAGAACAAGCAAGATAACAATAATTAAAGACTGTGTACATGAATTGTAAATATACTGCTGACACAACGTACACGGATATATACATAATTTCATTACATGAGTTATCGCCCTTTAACCAATGCAATCGAGTGACGTCACAATGGTTTTCTTGCACATTGATCCATCAGAATTTTTCGGCGTCAGTAAATTTCAACCCACAATGCAATTCCAAGCATTGCAAATGGCGTTTTCAAGTTCTTGTTAGAATTAAAGTAAAACCTTTGAGAACCAGATAAAATGTAATGTGTAAATGGCAGAACATCATGCTTTTTAAGAAAATAAAACAGTATACTTGTATACTTAGTTTTAATAACCAGGGAAGATTTTAGAGAGCCAGATGACACAAAACCGACATGAACTCTGACATCACAGTTATATTATAATAAGGGTAAATAACTCTAACTGTAATTACTGTAACTATTGAATGAAAAAAATCTGAAATCCTCTCAAAATCATGAAAAAGCTTAGAATAAGAAAATTTCTTCAGAGTCTGAGAGTAAGACACAATTATAACTTGCACTCATTTGGATGTTCACATTTAATAGATTTTTTAAGAGATTCCTGTGATTTTTGCGAATTTTGGGTGTTCCTGACCCTTGATTTTCGGGGGGAGTTTTTAAAAGTAATGCCAACCAGACAACACTATAAAACCTAATTTGCCAAGGTGAACTGACTTTACAATCACTCTTGAAAAGGAAAAAATTCTGAGTTGAACATCATGTTAAAACCTTTATTATTTAACAACATTTTATCCAAATTAAAGGTATATGCAGTGTATTTTTAGTAAATAACAATAACAAGATCTGATTATTTGCTTCATTACTTTATCTAGAGATATGACTTTCACATAAATTACACTGTATAAGTCAATTGCATAACAAAGATACAAGAAATAAAAAAAATATATTTTATCTTTTTTGTACCGGTAAAAAATACAAAATATTTGAATAAACCCGTCTTAAATGGGTCACATGACATACAGTACCAATCAGACCCAATCTAGCACCAGAGTAAACCCCTACTAAACTCGGGACGAATGGACAGACAAAACAGGGTAACAACAATATACCCAAACTTTCTTTAGAAAGTGCGGGTATTAAAAAACTGATTGAAATTATCTGGGACAGACTATAGTAGTGTTCATATATTATCATAATTATAATTGTAATAGAATCTATGTCAGTTTATTTAATGGTAAATGATAGAGCATTGGGAGTACTGGAACTTCAACAATATTGATCTCGTTGAATGCCAGTTTTAGGGGATATCTGGTTGAGTTATTCCATGAAATAAAATGTTCCTTAGAGTAAACAGGATAAAATCATTGGCCAAATGGCCAAAAAATTAATGTATCCTTGAAACTGTAATTTTCACTTAAAGTATTCAATGTATAATGAAGGGATATTGAACAGTTTTTGAATAATTTTAAACTAGTTAAAAAAGTATTGCCAGATAACTATAATAGTGAAATGAACCAAATTCACATGACAACATATAAGAAGCCCGTCATTTTGCACCTTAAATTTTTTTAAAGAGTTATCTGCCCTTGAAAAAAAAGAAAGTTTAATTTCATCAAAATATCTGCTGTAAATGATTCAATTTATTTCATATGTTAAAAAAGAAAAAGAAAAAGTTTATGCATGTATTAACTGAGAGAGTTTTACGAATTTAAAGTTACTTTTTAAAATATCTTAAAAAACATACATGTACATTGCCCACAGACTTCAATGCAAAATTCCAGGTGTAATTAGTTGGACCATAATTAAAATTTTGAATATTCCTCTGGTGGAGTATTTTTATTTGATAACACCTTCAAAATGATATCATGATTAAGAATATTGGACCATTAATTTATAAGGTACAAAATGTGGTCATTATACATCGAATACCTTAATCCTATCAAATTTGTAAATATTAATGAAACTACAGTATATTATTGGTATGATGGAAAGTATAACTGAATGATACCAATACTTACTTTCAACATACTTCATAGAATCTCCTGCACATACTGTTGGACAACATTTGGCCGTTCCGATTCCTTCTGGGTCCATTAGTGCAGCATCATCAATGGATGTGTGCAAATAACGCAACAGGATTGCTGAAAACATCTAGAAAAAAAAAGTTGAAAAACTATACTGTTACTGTCTGTTAACTGTGAAGAGTAAGTAAAGCTATTTATTTAAATTGACACAAAAAATAACAAGCATGAATACAAAAATTATTCGTGAAAGTCTGTAAATCACAAAGAAATTCCTGAGTGTGACCTTGATCTTTGATCTTGGTATATGATCTTAAGGGTCAATTTTAAGTTACCTTATGTCACAAATTTTCAAATTATAGAAAAATCATTCACATTCAATTAGTACTCAAGGGTAGCTACTGCATGTAAAACTCATGGAGTTGAAGCTTCATGTATTAGCCTAATATTTTGATGATTTTTTTTTTGTCTGAGAGTTTTGTATAGTACACTACATATACATTATAATATTATTATGGTTAATAAAATAAAGAGTTTCTAAAATCTAACAAGCATTTTATCTGTCAGTTGTAAAACAAAGTAATAAGCATACAGAAATCTCCTTTTTAACTGAAATAGAAATTACCGGTACCTTGTCCCTTAAACTTGGTTCTCCAGTCAAAAATTTTAATTTTGTGAAAATACTGATCTGATTATTTAAAACACAGTGTCAACCCCCCCCCCCCCCCCCCCAAGTTTGTAGGATTTATGGTTTAGCTGGAATTAATCAAAATATCAAACCTCACTGAGAGTAACCTAACACTTGGTTGTTTCCCCTGTTATCAGCTGTGTGATCTCACAAATGTGTCCAGGCAGTCTCTATTGCTTTACAAATGAAGTACTGTCATCTGGTTATCACAGTGACCAAAGAGGGGTAGAAGATGTGTTACTGGGGGGGTGTTTAAATACATATTTAGATGGAGTGTCCCAGCACAAAGTTTCATTTAAATAAAGAAACACATTTGATCCAAAACAAGCTTATCTTTTAAAAAAGATTGGTAGCTATACAAAAAGTAGATTTCTTAACTATTGGTATATAAATATTGATTTATCAATACTGAGTAATAGGAAGGCACAGTGGTGCACTGGAATTATGTTGGGGTGGGTGGGATGGGGAGGGGTGGGATTCTCTTTTAAGAATGGTGAATATAGAGTGGCGCGCGGCCGGGCTTCACATCGGCAATGGCATAGCTCATTAACTGTGCTTTAATCGTTTTGTAACTAGTACTGTAATTTCAATTTTTAGGTGAAAGATATGAGACCAGTATAACCATTGGTATTGTTTTGTAGACATCATATCTTCTTGGGCCCTACCGGCAACCTCGGAAAACATATCTGGGATTATTAGTATTGCATTCATAAAAACATAATTTGATAAAAAGAAATATTGAGTCATAATAACCCCTATCAAGGCATGTTTATGAGTACTTGAGGTTTTCCAGTAACTTTGTTGTTGAGAGAGAGAGAGAGAGAGAGAGAGAGAGAGAGAGAGCACTTATTGAACATACTTTATACATGTATATGTAACTTTTTACCAACTTGTGTTGGAAACTGTGTTTCCAAGTGGGTGTGGGGTATTAAATTTCCAATGTTTATAGTTACTATTAATATTAAAATGGCAATGTGAACCTTTGGGAAGGGGTTTGAATCAGACTGCACTCCTACCTACCCACACACACAGAGACACATAGATTAGAGACACACAGATTAAAGTATTCTGTAATATTGGGGGGTTTTTTAATTAAAGAAATATGTGATTTAATCACATTAAATAATGAGCAAGTGATTGCTACATGTATATAATAGATCTATTACAGGGTTGTCTCTAAAAATTGATGTAGAAGGGAGAAATAAGGTAGAAGGGGGTCTGGAGGTCTAGCTTATAGCTAGATTGTGTTTGAAATGAAAAAATAGCTGGGTAATTACATCAACTTTAGGCAGGGGAATTCCCGGCCTGCATGGTCTTAGAGACAACCCTTAATTCTAATGTGACGAGGCAGACAATGGTGAATTTTTTTTATATGTACTTGTTTAAGATATTCAGATACAGCTCTGATAGTGAGTTATATAACCTCTGACCACAGAGAGTCTAAGACATTTTAACTTAACTCTAAAAGGATAGAGATGGGATCAGGTGCCTAGGAGGAGTAAGCATCCCTTTACATCAAAAAGAAATTAAATGCCATTTTCTCTGTTAACACTTCAGTTTTACTTGATTGTGAAGTAATGATATGCACGTTCATTTCTTTGAGAGGGGAGAAAATGTCACATGTAATTGCTTATATCTGCAAATATCCCTAAAATATGGTAAACCAACTTCGCTAGCAAAATATGCGAAAAATAATCATGTGTTCTCAAGAGCCTCGTCTTCGCATTTATTTCTTGCCACAAACCAGTTTTCAAACATCTCTAGTAAATTTTTAAGATACTCTCATTGTCTGCATTTTGATTGTGAAAAAGTACAAGCGAATCAGTCGGCAGTGCATTTACGATTAATCGCAAAATAACAGTCGTCATGAATAAATCACAGTTTACAGTAGTTTTCCTAGGAAAAAAATACCATTTAACATGTTTTATGTAGCTGTCTGACAGACTTCTGTCTCAAAGATATTAACCTTATGTATTTAAGTAAGAATTACGAATGTACAAAACTGAAAGTTTTAAAGTGATGCTAGTGGTTTATGAATTTATCCTTTTCTCCTTTTATGATTTCAAAATCTATGGCAATATTTGAGATAAAATCTTTTACTGTTATTTTTGCACAACAGTGCAATCTAACATACAATACAGTCAAGTACATGTAAATCAATAATTTTTACACTTGATAACTAATCATAATTAAATCTAATTTTGTATCATACATATTCTTACTTGAAGAAAAAAGGCAGTCAATATAAAAAATCCAGAAGGCTCCAGAATTTCGGATTCAAAGAATTCTATCAGGGTTCCAGCACATCCTTGAGTGTACAATGTTGGCTTGTATTTAACGCGAGTTCCCTTGACCACATTACGATGAATGCATGGTTTAGAAGAGTGCACATGGCAACAACTAAATGGAACATCTTTACCCATATACAGTCCATTTTCCATTTTGCTACAACGAAAGGTACTACTGTTACAGTAATACAACTATGGAATTCTTTATGCCTTAATGATAGTATTAGTTAATGTACAGTGTAATATATATAAATATTTACATTCTACTGTGTTTTTCCATTAAATTCCGTGATGTTTAAATGCCTCTAAATGCAACAAGTAGTCAAAGGTCAAATTGACGAGTTTTATTATGACGTCACAAACGTTGAACGCTGTAAACTGCAACGTCACAAGCGAAAATCAAAGTTCACGCTTGTGGCTGTTACTGTGGCTCTTCCATTAATGTTAACTTACCCTTAGGATAAGATCGGAATTTTAAGGTATAATTCACATTTGCAGACAAGGCAAGAAGTTAAAAAATGTAAATATAAGCATTAAATCATGATTTTTTGAAGTATACACTCTCATAACTGCCGCGGTGTGTGCATACAAATTTTCATAACGCGCTAACGCGCGTTACTCAATTTGTATGCACACACCGCGGCAGTTATGAGAGTGTATACTTCAAAAAATCATGATTCAATGCTATAATATGTTATGCTGAAGTTTATAATTCGTATGAATTTTGGCAAATAAACAATACAATGCAGTGTCATGAATTGAGAAACTTTTGCAACAACAGTTAAATAATACAAGTAAGTATACATATTGATCAATCATAATCATACAGGTTTACTTTTTTTTTTTTTATAGTGACCTTTAATCCTATAATACCCATGCATCTTCGCTAGCCAAGTGTCCGATTCGTTTTTCTCACGAGATGAGAAAAACGAATTGGACACTTGGCTAGCGAAGATGATACCCATGTAGATTTTGTATGTTTCGAATACTTGACAGGGGTGACGTTTATCTCAAATTTTTGGTCTTCTACTTTTTTCTTTTTCTTTTTTTTTTTGAGGGGGGGGGGGGGATTATCAGTAAACGATTCAACTTTTTCAAACTGAACAACACTGACAGGTATTCGTGATTAATGTATGCGAAACATTCATTTTTTGCCACATCAGGACATGTAATGCTTTGTGTTACCTTTTGATATTTTCGTCATCCACATCAAGAAATTCTTCGTTTACCCAACTAGTTGTGAACCAGTCTACGTAGTTTTCGCTTCCGCAGCACATGTACTGAATTTGTAATTTATCTATCAATACTTTAAGTTCCATATCTTTCTTATAAAGTCTCATTACTGAATATAGCCCATTCTTAAGAGATTCATCAATTACAGATCGATGAGTAAAGCATACCATTGATGCAGAGAAAACGATCACAGTCATAATGAATTTTGCTGCAAGGAAAAACACTAAAAAGGTTTGAAATCTTCCTCTTGAGTCAGGAAATGCAGAGTCAAACGCTGCTTTAGAAAACAGTGATCCTAATATAAGCATAGCGATTCCAACGATTAAAAGAAAGGTTGGCACCGTCCCTGTGTCATAGTCGTGCAGAAATTTCATATTAGTTTCCAGGTGCGAGCTTAAGTAAACACTCAGTGCTGCAACGATTACACCAGCAACAGCCAGAATTGCGTCTATAAAACATATCACCAACCCAAGAATACGTCTTCCTCTTTCGCTGAGTTCTATTGAACAACACATTTTGTGCACCGTATTCCATTAATGATATGACGTAATAAATCACATTACTGTGACGTAGATTTCAGCTTCTTTTGTTAAAACAGAGTTAACTGCCCTTTATCCATAAGGGCGTTACACGTATTTAAAATAACGTTAATATATCCTCCAAAAAACGGAGGTTGCATACACTGTATGCTTTAACCTGATAATGACAAAATATAATAGGGATGTTTATACAAAAGGTGGCGCCCAAGGGGGATGCACATGTACATGTACAGTAGCGCCTTCCTGTGCGGATCCATAGAATGTTTTATTATAGGGGCGGGGGCCCGATGGATATATTTTAGTTTGCTAGTAAAGGTGGGAAGGGGGGGGGTCCGAGGCATATTTTCGGTAATTTTACTATGTAAGGTTAAATTAAATTTTTTAGCCTCCCCTTCACATCTTCGCTAGCAAAGGGTTCCCAGTGTCATATTTTACATTTTGGGTTTTGCGCCCCAACTACGTCACAGTCTCGGTTACAATTAAATGACGTCACAATTGTTTTGCATAATTTTAAGATATCCTTTCTATATCGCCAGGGTCATGTCTTGTATTCAAAACTTTAAATCTAAAAGTCGTCCTGTTTAGAAGCTGTTAAAGCTTTATGTTATTTCATTCATGACGATCTCATTAATATAAAGAAAAGTAAATACACCAGAAACCGTTGAAAAGCGTATATGATTTCAAAACATGAAGCTCGGGACTGTCCTTAGAAAAATCGATGTAAGACAAAATGTCTACACTAATAACATTTCTTAATTACAGCTGTTCCATGTAAATGGGAAACGCTGCCGGAACAAAGAAGAGGTCTGATTTTCGTGTTGTGTTGAAATCGCCAATCCAATCCCAGACAAAACGAGTTCAATTTGTTGGAGTGAAAACCAAGACTACAACCTTCACCTGTACACCCAAGATGGTTGATGTAGGCAAAATTCATTTAGCAGATCCGCCCGACCAGAAGTTTGAAAGCGGTGGCACCTATTCCTCAACGCTCTCTGCACAGAACAATGCCCACAACCCTCGTCAATTGGGAAGTGATTTGACTGTCCATGGACCTAACACGTCATAACATGGATTATCGGATTGTAGTGAACTCTATTGTACATTTTGGATTGGTTGGCTTACAAGTCAATTACTTTATCAATTCAATCTGTTAGATGAAAAACCGACAGCAAGTATACAATATCCAATGTTTTAAATTCTTGTATCACCAGGTATCTTTACTTGTTTTTAAAACGATGAGTAACAGCAGCAATTTAGGTTGCAATTTATGCAGTCTTCTTTAAAGGTATTTGGACTCGATTGGGGCTCATAATTTCAAATTTTATCTTTCCATTTTTAATGTTAAGAAATGTTAATATGGATATTTTTAATGCTTTATCAAAATTTGAAAGTCAGATATTGAGTTATAAGCAAGATACAGATTGAGTTTGGAGTTCTTTGTTTTGTAAACAAAGCTCGAGCCTTGTTATTGTTTACAAATGTGTTTTATTGTTATAAGTTTCAATCAAATGTTGCTTTCTTCTATTGATAAAAGTTTGTCGTGTTTCTTACGTGTGCAAGTTATTTAGCAAAAGAAATGGTAATTTCAACAACAACAAAAGTAAATAAAAAAATTTGATCTAAAATTGTGTCCAAGTCCCTTTAATTTTACCTAAGTGTCTAAAAGGAACACCTACAAAAAAGCTTGCCAACGTTCTTTAGATTGTTCTTCGTAAAAGGTACCAAATACTCTGTTATATTGAGAGTATGTTTCGGAGGCTCAGAGTTCTTTTATGTCACAAATTTTGAGTAAGCTGCAGTTTATATCAATAATTATTACCTAATCAAAGGGATTTTGTTGTTTTATTACAAATTAAATATTTGCGTCTATTTTGAACTGCCGGTCAATAGACTGCGATCTATTGGACCGCCGGTCAATAGACTGCGATCTATTGGACCGGCAACGTATATCAGAACGCGTGTATGTTATAGTGTTACATCCTTTCTCAGGGAATGTATATTCCTTTACATAGACGCTGTTTTAGTACTTGGTGAAACCAAATTCAATGTTATCAAAATGCAGTATCAAATAATCAACAGTTTTAAAGCCTCATATAAGGTAAAAGACTATTTAAAATCTAATGGGTTGAAGACTCCTCCTTCTTTGTGTAAACTGATATCAAATTGAAATGTTGTAACACATGCAACAGGTTTGGTGCATGTAAAAGATGAAAAAAAAATCTTAGAATATTGCATAATGGCACGAAAACCATCTGCAATATGGAAATTGTAAACCCGGAAAGCTAAAAAAGGAATTAGGTAATAAAACAATTATTGACTGCTCAAGCATTAAATAATTGTATACTATTGCATGGCAACTAACTAACACTGGTTGGTTAAATAATAGTTTTAAAATAATTGATGATTTTTAAAAATACTATTAATTATGTATGATAACTTAAATGAAATTAATTAGTTTTATATCTGAATTTTAAAAAAGTTATCATTAAGTCTGCTCAATGCAATCGTGTTTGATTAAAAGACAATCGCAAGACTCTCGCACTACATTCGTAGGACACTCGTGGAGTTCTGTACGTAGTACTTGCGATATATTGCGATTAAATATTTCACGAGTTATCTCGATTGTCCTACGAGTTTGTGGCGAGTGCAATGTGTGAATGAACTACGTGTTGGTAATTATTTGAAAATAATTATTTCGAAAATAATTGTTAAATCATATATCTATTCGATCTCAAAAACGAGTTTCCCGGCAGTTTCTGGGCTGCGTTTTACAAAAGAACTTACGACCAAATTAATGAATGTTTATTAATCACAAACTAATCAATGTTTTATTGTAATATCTGTAAAATATTATAATGGAAATCAAAATAGTTGTAAATAAATGGTTTGATATAAATTTTGTTCGTTTTAAAGACCGTTCCATGAGACACCCCCCCCCCCCCCGGATTAGGAATTTGAAGATTTTGGAAAATTTAAAAAAAAATCAAAATTCCTTTTCTTTTTTTTTTTTGCTTGTCAAGATTTTTTGGATGAGTCTGCCCCCCTCCCCTCTTTCAAAAACGATGCTACACGTGCTGGCTTTCAATTTTAAAAAAAAGTTAGAAAACGAAAAAGCATTAATAATTCCCATGGATGAAATTCAGGCTTGGATTTTTCAGTACAACTAGCTGAAAGCAATACTTTATAATATATATTGAAACAATTGGTTCTTTTCATTTTGTTTTGTTTATGCAAATACAAAAAAATGTGAAAATTTGATACGGTATGGCTAATATCTGTAAACAAGTTTGCATATTAGATGTACAGTAAAGCTAATATCAGTTAAACAACTGTTGAATGCAGTGGTATAAACTTTGATTTTATTGAAATAATACTATACCCTTCCTAAGATCTCTTTCTCCATCTAGCTATAATAGTCGAACTCAACTAACAAGTACGGTGTACACATGTCTTAATTTTAGGCAGTGCACGCACGTTTAAAAGTGAAGGCACACATAAAAAAGTTCCAAACGCCATGGCATGTAGAGGAAGGCGACAAAAAATTAAATTTTCTTTGATCATTTATTGCTGTTAAAGCCACATTAGCTGTCAAAATTCCTCAAAATGAATTTAAAAGGAATAAAGTGATTTTTATTTTGCTCTAGAAACGGTAAGCTTTAAAAAAAAACACTAAACTAGTTAGAAAGGCGAGCATTTGTATATTGAATAAATTAATTAGATTTCCTAAGGTGGTATGGAACACCAGGTTGTGACGTATCAAGCATAGTTTTATAACATTTTTCTTTCTCAAAGTTTTCTATCAGCGTAGCGTAATGTTTTAGAGCGTTTCCTACGAATCTGCAAGTAATGAGTTCAAATCCCGCTGGGGCTTTTATGCTAAAAAAATTTCTTACCTTTTAGAAAAAAAATTAAAACACATTTTCTGGTCAAATATTGTACAATTTGAACATTTTTAACCGGTGAAAGTAAATTGATCGTAATGTACTTTTGTCCACATTAATATCAACAGGTGTCCTATACAACCTTAAGTTGTACCAAGAATCTTTCGCACTTTTTTCCTTTTGGATTGCCTGTTAGAATTTTGTTGATCTCAAAATTCCGTTTATTTCGACGGGAGCAATAAACTTTTATTTTCAACATTAAGGAAAGAACCACTCGTAGACTTTTAAAAAAAAATTGTAGTATCTCGCTAAATTTCATCCAATTGCATTCAAATTTTTAAGGGTATATCGTAAATGATAATACGTTTTTCAAGACACAAAAAATATGAAATTGCTAGCTCCGGTTGCGAGTTTTCCCCCATTTTGAATATTTGATGGGTACCCCATTCCAGACAAAGGATTCTAGGTTATAAATCTTTAATAAAGATACCTTGAACATTGTCCTCCCAGTTGTATTTTTTTTTCGAATTTTCTTATCAAACAACTCAAAAATCGAAATCGAAATTAAGGATGTTCGCACCTGAAATACTAGTAACGTCAATCATCCAAAATCAACTTGAATATAAAGATGAGGACTTAACATGTTCATTTATTAGTCCCCTACCGGTTTTCACCGGAGGGGACTATAGCTTTCCTTTGCGTCCGTCCGTCCGTCCGTCTGTCTGTCCCACTTCAGTTTTTTTTTTTTTTACACTTTTTTTCTTTATGCGTTTGAGGAATAATATGAAATTTGCTGAACAGCTTCAAAATGCCAAACTACAGATCAAGTCTACACTTTTGTAGCGTCTGGTTGACATATTTTCGAGAAAATTAGTTTTTTTAAATTCCAATTTTTTAATGTTCGGGCTCGGTGTGTATCATATAAACGAGGAAAGTATCTTGTCAGTAATAATATCGTGCATTTCTTGGACCGTTTCTTTTATTGTTTCTAACAAACAAGTAAGTTCTGTAAAATAGTGTCAAGCATTGTGTTGTAAATTTAATCGACAGGGTTTTATGTATTATTACAATCGGGTTCGTTATCGGGTTGGTCTGTTGAGACGGTAAGAAATGATATTCTGCATAACAGTGCATTGTTTTCACAAATTTCTACAAACCGGTAGGGGAGGTGTATTGCTTATGCAATACTCTCAGAATGCTTGTTTTATTTGTGACTTAGTCCCATGCCATTTTTTGGAAATATGGGGCCCTGAAATTATTGCTTCAATTTGGCATGGAAATTGATTTATTGAAGAAGTCAAACAAATATTTATAGTTTGAACTATCATATAGGTATGATTTTAATACAGTATGAAGTTGAACACATGCAATACTATAAAAGTAATATCCAAGTCAGAGTAAAAAAAACTTGCTTTACTGATGGCTTTCAATGCCAGTACATAATGTATACAACAGCAAATGTAAAGATTATTACAAAATTTTGAAGTAATCAAATTATAACGCAAATAAAAAATAAAATAAAATTTTTGTCTTTTCCAAAACTTTTTATACAAATAGACATACATTTAATGTCTCATATAAAAGTAAAAAAAAATGTAGGGGTCACATCTAAAAAAAATTGAGATGTGACATTAAATAAGCTAATTTTTGGCAAAAATTTGAGTTAATTTTTTCTTGACTTCTATGAAATATAGGTTAGATATGCCAAAATATATCAATAGAAATATCAAAATATTGTTCAAAAATGTTTTTCAGAACAACGTGGATATATCGTGATACATGCAAACTATCTGTAAGTTAACTCTGAGCTGAAAATTAGGAGGCTAAAGTAACAGTACTCTAAAAACTATTGAGTTATGAAAATTGTTCATTTTCTTCTTGAGTTTTTCTTCAGTTTTATTAAATATGGTTTATTTGGCGTTATTAAATATAGATATATGCAAATAGAATTAATATATGATGCAAAATATTTAGAAAAGAGGCGACATAAAATATTACCCCAAAAAGAGAGGAGCGAACCTCTTTAAAGTGTTGAAAACTGTTAATTTTGCTCATGTTTTGCTCCATAGCTTTTTACTTAGTATTTGAAAACTTCTGTAATCACATAAAGTGAAGGAGCTGTGCAAAATATCAAGGGCTTTCGTTAAATACCATACAAAAGAGACTGGTCCCTAAGTATATAATTTAGATCCCTTGCTTTATGGAGAAAACGGTAAACATTTCGATATGAACGGGACAGGAAAGTTGTTCTTTGTGAACTTGATAATGAAAGTTTTATTTTGTTCGGGTATCACGATACCGGTGTGAGAGTAAAAAACTAAACATGAAGAAAGTTTCCCGCTTTTATTTGACAAATTACACGATAATTAAATTATACGTAAGAATTAAGATATTGTTAAGTTCTTAATATTAAAAGACCAAAAAAATATTCCTTTTTTACGTACTCTGTCCAAATTCTATAAGTTTATAATACTGTGATAGATCCTTTGATTTAAAATTCGTGAAACCTCCCGTATGATCACATTTTGTAAATTTCTTCTTTTTTCCTTTTTCAAAATAAAAACCTACAACATGTTTTTGAGTCACTATGTCACTTTATAAAATCGTAAATCGTTCGTTTTCGCCTCACAGCTGCGACGGAAGATCTACTCGTTGCTTTGCAACGAGCTTTGCTCTAGTTTATAGTGACCCGAAGCAAACAGGCTCATCATGAAACTTGTTTACACCATTAGACATGTATTTGCTATCTGCATCTATTGTGCACTTTAACCATTTTCTGTAGAATTTCCATTATAACTACGGCTACATCTAGATCATATTACATTAGTACCAGTACCTATCAGTTTTGCTCTACTGGCTGTACCAGTTATCGGCTAAATTTTAACGTTTTCTTTTCGTATTTCCCTGTTTCTTGATATTTTTGGTTAAATCTTGACATACTTAAAATGGTAATTTCCTTGTTTTTCCATCTGTTATATTATATCATTATTAAGAACTCAAAACATCTTGTTTTTGTGCTTTTTAGCACGCCCCGAAATGTGATATCTGTATCTCTTTTGCACTTTAACCTTTCTTTGTAGAATTTTAATTTACCTATCATTACAGGTATTATGTATCAGACAAGTAGCATCGTTTTTGAAGGGGGGGGGGGGGGGGCTCATTCAAACTAATCTTGACAAACAAAATAAAAATTTAAAAAAAAAAACCTCATTTTTTTATTACATGCTCCAAAAAAGTGTTGGAGTGGGGGCTCCATCTCAGCTGCTTAATTTACCTTTCTATATGCAAATAAAAAAAAAAGCTTGCTGCGAGAAAAAGTAGGGGGGGGGGGGCACTCAGCCATCTCCCCCCCCCCCCCCCCCCATCCCCGATGCTGCATACCTGTGTATTTTGTTGGCATAATTGAAAATTTCAGACCCTTTGCTGATTGGTGCTGCTTAAAAATTATTGAGTATGTGTAAACCTTTTGAGACTTTGTAGGTTTAGATCTGACCAATTCATATCTTATTCCATACTGCTTATAAGTTTGGATTTTTTAAAGAGCATGAAGAGACTTCAATTAGAATAGTTGGTAACTTGCCCTGGAATTATACTTCTTTCACCCCCCCCCCTAATATTTGATAAGTACACCAAGTACAAGTAGATCCGCCCTTCATCACAACAAACAGAGTTATCGGTCTTGGATATTAGACTGAGTTTTGAGCGCTAATTAGATGCTTAAGCGGGAGAAGAAAGTTGATTTGGGAGTTGCCAATATATAGAACACGGTAGGTTTATGATAACAAAGATGGATGGATGGATCGTAAGAATGTGTTTATTTAAAGTGTAAGTTGTTAATGCATAGGTTATGTAGACAGGCCAATGTGACATTAACAATGACCATTTCTTACAAAGACTTGAAAGCATCATCGTTGCTGGTTATTGTAAAACGAATGGGATGATTGTGATATGTATCATATACAACAACGGAGGCAGTTATCATTGTTCTTTTTCAAAATTTACCATGTAATTTGAATAGTTTGTGTATTTTGTTACGTGCATAAATCGTGATTATGCAGCGGTAATATGTCAAACGTGTTCATTCTTGAATCCGAGGAAATTCTGAATACTCAGGCATACGCTAACGTTACTATCTAGTTACTTATTCAATTTAGATAATGAAAAAAATATTAGTAATCATTTCCTTTTCTCAGTAACAATATTTATTAATTTAATTCATGTAGCTGTAACAGTTGCTTGGTTATAATAAGTATGATAAAATGGATGGAACTGCATTAACGTTACCTTGTTATATATTGCACTAAATATACTTGTATCATATTATTGGTATGTAATTTATCAATTTACCAGTGAGTTGATGTTTTTAGATAAAGATTAATTATAATAAGTGCATACCTTTAATTTGATTTGATTGATTATTTTTGTGTTAAGCTAACTGTAATTTGATACTACTACCTTCCTATAATTTACTGTGTTTAAAATCGGCAGGAGTACAGCTAATACACAATAAATATTGTTCTTTGCAAAACACGAACAGATGCATTATTGATAGGACAACTCAGTAGTTTAAATGATGAAAACTTGTTTATGCATGCTTATGTATATTTTAGCTTTTCATTCTGCTAGAAGCTTGACTTTTCAAATTCAACCTTCTGGAAAAATTCCAAAGTAGGATATACAAAATCTCAGTAAATGGAGCTCATTCCCAGTGTCAATTGACGGATAGCTTTCAATTCTGTCTTCTTTCTTTCTTTCTTAATAACCTTTCATGAGAGTTGTTTTTCATGGTTGATTTAATTTGTTCAGATGAACTATTCCAATACATCATACATTTGTTTCTGTAAAAAAAGGAAAAAGCAATTGGTACTGACGAAAAGCGAATATTTCGGTGCGTTTTATCACACCACTCTCCCTTTCAAATTGATAAATACTTTTGGCATTTCATTTAAACCCGTGGGCATATATATTATAGGAATGCTTGTTGGCAGTGAACAGTGAGCAAGCCTGGACATGCACAGCTACTCCTTGTGTTGTATACAAATGAAGTGTTACGAGTAGTTTAATTGAACCAATATAGAAAACGGTAACCTGTGCTAGTCGGGGATTTAGAAGATGTTTACCATATGAGAGTTCAATTTAATGGTAAGGCAGATACTGCTTAAATGTTTTGAATTTTTCCTAAAACTTAGTTTGATAATAAACAAACATTTTAAAAAAATCAAGTTCCAAGCACAATTAAATGACACATTAAATTGTGCCTGGTACTTGATTTTTACAGTCAACTTTGACAAGTCATTTTGGCAAATGCAATGCGAGTACCGTAAATTTGATTGTTTTAGTGAAATAAGGAAGTATCTTTATACATGTACTATCCTATACACATAGTTTAAATCAATGTATGTTCATGGTGATTATATGAATACAATCATGCACTGTGGTTGTATACATGCAGACTTAGGACCTGTAAGCTGATTATCTTATTTAAGCACTCTCTTCTGTCAAATTACACAAGAATTTTACAATAATGACTGAATGTTTTGAATGGATAGGAATGTCCAGGATTTAATTTTTACACACTTCCATTTTTTTGTGTTGGAGTGTGCCGGAGATATAAGATATCAAAATATTGCATGCATGCACATAGAATGATCGAAGCATTCAAACAAGCAGTCCATTATTTTATTAACATAGATACAATCTGCATAAAGGGCTTAGGCAAAAAAATTCTGTGCTGAAGTTTTTACAAATGGTTTGCATTGTAGGTGTATATAATGGTGTGAAATAAAGTGACAATTCCATCCAGTGTACGTGTGGAGAAAGGCAGCCATGGAGACGCGGAGATCAACTGGTTCCCTGTCTTCCCTGACTGGGTCCGGAACGTTCACCCCGCCCATGTCTCCCCGTGTGGAGAGCCCTCGGGCTGCCGCTGCAGTGGGTGAGAAGAGACAAGGCTCAGGAAAGGGCATCCAAATGCAGATACAGCAGCTTGCAAGTAAGAATGATTACCACATGTTATATATATTAATATTATTATATAATAATAATTACTACTGATTACTTAACAGGGTTAAAAGAAAGATCACATGCACTGTAGTAGGATATAGTAGCAAATAGTGTGATTATCAATAGTCAAGTCTAAAATTTTTCATATTTAGGAATTTTTAGTTACATGTTTCAATACACAACTGACCTCAAATTTTTGAGTGTTGGAAGAAGATTTAAGTTGATGTTGAAGTTTTAATAAGAATGAAATGGTATAACGGTCTATGTCACTTTCATCTGTTCATGAGGCTCAGTTTGGCTATTGAAATTCTCATCCATATATCTGCACTAGATTCTGAATGCTTACCATACCTAGTAAGGATTTAAACTCCAATCTTTTTTTTTTGAATTGCAACAACCAGCCAACCCAACTCTGGATGAATGCCAAATTTGATAAGAATATCTTGCACATTTACATTTTGAATGTGTATGTACATTGAGCAGACAGCATTGAAAAGAATACCTGGTACTTGGAATCCTTAGGAATGCTAGATGATTATTTTTTAGCATATTTAGTATGGAGATATTATTGTTTAAAAGAAAAAAAAATCTGATGAGTTTTTTCAAGCAATTAAAATATTTAATTAATCAGTTTCTATATTAAAGTTGATTTAGCTCACCTAATGTGAAGAGAGTTTTTCTGATCTGTTGTGGTTGATGTCCACAAAGTTAACTTGTCACAGAGTCGCGGTATATTCTTTTTAACCCTGGACCAGTTTCAACCATATTTGACTTCTTGAAACAAAAGTATTCAAAATTGTTCCAATGAAGATCCATGTCATAATGATAGGGAAAGTAATATTTATAATAATAAAAAAGAGGGAAAGTTTCAGATTTTTCTAATCAAAACAATATTCCCAAAACCATATCCCCAAAAGCCAATATTTACATTCCACATCTTTTTGGCTTTTAAAGTGTGTTGTAAGCTACCCCAGTTATAACACTGTAATGCACACAGGGTACTCAAAGGTTAAAATAAGAGTTTTATTATGAAGTCACAAACGTTGAACGCTGAAAACTGCAACGGCACAAGCGAAATCAAGCTTACGTGCGTTACTCAATTTGTGTGCACACACCGCTGCAGTTATGAGACTGTATCTTTCAAAAAATAATTATTCAATGCTATAATATTTGTATTAGAAAGCTTTTTGCTCAAACTGTGAATTCGGGCCAATAGGTGGACTACAGAATAGATGCTAGAATGAGAAGTAATGTGAAAAATCTTCTCAATTTAAGAAGGACATGAAAATCATTGCAGCAATCTGAAGAATATCTAAGCCAGCATCATGGTGTAGTGTATGATTCAGGACAAATAATGGGGCCACAGGCAGGCATTGCCCAGGGCAAGTGTAAAGTTGTCGGGAAAGTTAAATATGACAGAATTAATTCACTTGCATAAGTAATTAAATGATGAATCTTAGTGTAATTTTGTACAATTTTGATATGACTATAAGAATAAATACCAAATACATTTTTACATTGGAATTTTTCAAAATATATAGCTAAAAAGTAGCAATTTGAAGAAAAATCAAGTTGTACAGAACCATACTTGAACAAAACATGAAACAAAACTGAATAAATATCATAATTTAAACAACAACAGTGATATATTTTTACCTAACAAACAATAAAATGAAGTGACATAGTGACTCATAAAAGATGTTTTACTCTTTGAGTATGACAACAATGAATTTAAGAACAAATATACAATATTTTATGATATGGAAGGTTTCACACCTTATAAGTCATCATGTATTAGTTTACAAGTCATTAAAACTCACCCAGAATTACACATGTAAAAAATAAAAAAAAACGAGTTGTTTTGTACATTGATTTGAGTGTCATGCGATTGCGATTGCTGTCTAAAAATAGTTAAAGTGGGATTGATGCACTGTTAAAATAATAGGAACATGAAGTTGATATTTTGTTGGTTTATACCAATTAAAAACATAATGTGTAAATCTGAATATAGTTTATTGCTACAATTAACAAATAAATGTTGGCTCTTAGGATCAACAACTGACAAACTATAGACATCATAGATATGCAAAACACAAATAGTATATATGGTAGTACCGGTATATATAAGCAAATGCTTATGAGCAAACTATAATCCCCTTACATCTTGGGAATAAGAAATAAAGAATGTTAGAATATTTACATAGGAATATATAGAGCAAAATCTTTGAATATCTTCTTCTTAAAAACCATTTGGCCCAAAAAACTCAGGTTATTGTGTGGAAGCATCCTCAGGTAGCTAGGTTTGTCAAATTTGTTCAAATCATAATCCGCTGGGGCTAAGGATGGGGCCACAATTGGGGTCAAATTTTTTACACATGAATTATATAGAAAATCTGTAAAAATATTCTTCTCCAAAATAATCAGCCAATAAAGTTGTATCTTTTGAAAAGTAACCTTATATAGTGTACTTTCAAGTTTGTCAATATCATGATCGTCGGAGGTAGGGCCTAAAAAAAAAAGTTGTGTGTTTAGGGTAACCCGACCTAATTAACCTACAAAAATGCCCCGACCCTACCATTTTTAGATGTCATTGTGAATGTTATATTATTTCTATTAAAAAAATGCGCTTTTAAATATGACACAAACAAACATTCTTAGGATTCATGCAGAAAAAAATATGATAAAATAAAAAAAAATCCCTACCTACCTAACCTAATTTTTTCATCAGTGTTACCCTAAACACACAATTTTTTTTTATAGGCCTAGGTTGGGTCCACATTGGAGGGAAGAGGCAAAATTTTACATTAGAATATGTAGAGAAAAATCTGTAAAAATTCTTCTTCTCAAAACCAATCAACTAGAAAAGCTGTAACTAGTGAAAGCAACCTCAGATAGTGTAGAGTTAAAGGTGTCAAAATCACGATCTTTGTGGGTAGGGTGGAGCCACAAGGGGGTTTGGGGGTGTCAAAGTTTTACATACCGGTAGGTATTTATACAGAAAAATATTTTTAAAATCTTACCTTTGGGGGTCCAATTTTACATTGGAAAAAGTTTTGAATTATTTTCAAAAACTCCAATGTTATGATTTATGTTATTACTTATGTGCCAGCATCTTGACATATCGTTGATTCTTAATTGGTTACCGTAGTCTGTGGCCCCTGGAAAATTTTTGGGCCACACAAGGGGTTCAAAGTTTGTTGTAGGTTTATGTGTTTAAGATCTTCTTGATAGAATTATTATTAGGTACATAAATGAAATTTACTATCAATATTATTTGAATATTTTCTTCTTAAGATAACAAAATAAATTTAAAATCGGAATCTGTGGCACCGATTGTAAAACAATCCAAGTACGATATACCAGTATGTACATTTTGTTTTGGCATGTATGTGTTTCATTTTTAAATTTTCATGCTTCAAAACCAATCTGCATCAGGATGTTAAACAAGAAATAACTTTGCATGGCCTAAGGATTAGGTAAACAAAATTTTCATTCCAGCAGTCAAGTTACAAACATTCAAGATACAATTTAATGTTCACCATTCTTGGGTTTGTAATGTTCATGAATTTGAAAGATACTGACGGGGAATACTAATTGTTATTTATCTGTAAGATCAATGCAACAAAAGTTAGTGGTTGTCTTCATATATTTGCATAGCTGGTATAAACAACCTGTTGGCTGAATTGATTATGATAAAAAAAGAGTATAAGACCAAGTATATGTTAAGCAAGCCCTGGCATATAAATGATATAATCATTATTTCAACTTGTAGTTGAAGCAAATGAATTAATGTAAAATCACACAGTATAGATACACTAATTTGTATCTTCTACATGTTTCTTCATGTTTCCTCTACAACATAATGAAAGAAAATTCCAGCTTGAGGAGATTTTTCACTTTCGTTTATTTATTGATAAGTTGGCAAGCATCCAACTTGTTCACCTGAATTGGGTTTCCTTATTGATTTCAGAACATCTAAATCAGTTCATTCTGGTCATATATCCTGTCACCAAGGTGAATTTTATCTCACGTTAGTTAAAAATCTCGATGCCCGGCAATCAAAACGATGAGCAGAAAAAACCCCCCACCAAAACAATATACAGTATGTCTGATCACGGTTACTGTAAGGTCATTTTAAGTATAGCCCCGAATTATCAGTTGTTAATGCTGGGTACTTCAAGTAAATGTAATCAATAAAATATTTACGCTCTTCGTACCTAGAGATCGACTTATTTATTCCATGGCATGACAAATATTAATCAAGGTGGCTCTAAGTTGGTTCAATTTTATGTTTGTTTGACAACATGAAAAATAAGGGCATTTGTATTTACATGCTGTACAAGTAGTGTTTTGATTTTTTCCAGTCCCCGCACAATTATATGGTATAGAAACTTGTACATAATATTTGATAAAACTCCGTGCTAGGTTAATCCAATTAACGTTACCTACCTGTGGAGTGAGAGGATTTTCGTTGACGTTTAATGTAATGTTTAATCTGACATCAGGGTAAAGAATAGTAAAGTTTTGTGACTTCTGAAATCCACCATGGAGTGTTGGCTGGGTTGGTTACATCAGAAGGAATAAACTGTGGTGATCAGGAACCCTCTGCATAGAATCGAGTTAAAATGGAGAACCCACAACTATAAAATGCGATGTATTTTTCTGAATGTCAGGTATTCGATTCTGGGTGAATTGGAGATAGTGACAATTACTTTGCAGGTCCTCATTTCCTGACCAGTAATGACATCAGATAATTAGTTGGCCAGTATATGGCCAGAATGCAATAATGACTTGGGTGATTGAGAAGACGTACGCCATAAAATGAGGACACCAAGTAAATAGACAAAATTGGATCTTAAGAAAATTCATTGCAATGAGAGGAATAAGTTGAAGACCACAGGAACATATCCATGTAGCTTTATTTAGATGTAGACAGGCAATGGTGGAAATCATTTGCAAAAAGGGACGCTATTTCAAATTATCGGATTTAGATGAATATGAAAACTATCATGGTATGATTTGTGATTACAAAGTCTGTTTTAAATCTGAAATAGGTAATTTTAAATTGCATATAAAAGGCTTTGATGTATCATTTTTTGAAATTAAATTATATATGATACGTTCATTCTAAAGAATTCCTAAAAAATACTGATAGATATACCCTAGCTATTCAAAAAATTGGAAGTAAATAAAATGCTAAAAACAACTTAAAGCTATTTTTTTTAATGAAATTGTAACAGTTCATGATCAATTGTTTTATAATCGGTATACATGTGATGTAAATCTCAGGGTCCACTAACATATGCCTTTGATCTCAACAAGTATTTTGGTACTGCACATACCGTAGTCTGCGTAAGCTTCTGTGTTCTATCTAAGGCAAGAAATCTAAGATTTTTTCATTCAAACATCATCTCTTTTTCAGCAGGAAAAATTGACTGGAACAAATATAGATATCTTATAGCAATTTATAATGCAAAAATCTTGCATCTTTCTTATTTCTGAAGTCACTAAGAACACCCTGCACAAGTTATCATCCAGGTCCTTTTATATTGCTTTCAATACAAAATCCACAGAGACTTTTCATTTCATTGTAATGAAACCAGACATGCTTAAAGGGAAAATCTTGAGATATTTTCCTTCTGGTGAAAAAAATTGCTTGAATCTTTAGGTTTTTATAGATATCGAATAACTAAGCAAAATATATTGCAAGGATATTTTAGGACATCCAACAGTTTTGTTAGTAATGTTTACATGTACGTGTATCGATCAAAGGAATCACATGCAGACGACAGAATTTTTCTTTGGATTTTTAATACTCTTCACTTATTTATAAAATATCTTTGAGTTATATTCCTAATATTTAACACGTTTTTTACTACTACAGTTTATATACATGTATTTTATGTAAAAACACACAGTGAAAATGTGCTGGGGAGGTCCTAGGAACAGCCAAATTGATCTCTTAAAAATAAAAAATTTAGGCAAAACACATTGTTTTGACTGGAACTAACACGTGAAATTGACATGGTTTTAAAACTTTTTACGGTTTGAAGTTGTACTTCCATGATCAGTGCGAGACAAATGGTATTTCTGATCTGATAATTTACTGATGATGTTCGTGGTATATTGGAGAATAATGTCCGCGGCATCTCTTTGATCTCGGCAATAACTGTAGTAGAATTTGGTTTAGATCCACGAATGTTATTACTTTTAAGCGCTTTGAATAAATAATTAACGAATGCACATCGATGAGTCTTAAAAAATCTCGATTGAAAAATTTCTTCCTTTTTTGAGTGTGTATTATACCTAGGAACAGTGGTTTTTCAGCAATTCACAGCCAACTTTGGGGGTGCGTATTATACACAGGTGCATGCTCTACACTAGACTTTACTTTAAAATGCAAACATGAGACACTGACATGTCAGTTTAAGGGCTGTGGTACTCAGGTGACTTTCAAGTCCTTTGGGCCTCTTAAATTGTTTCTACTGTATTAAATACCTGAGAATTAATTGAATGATGTACTTTCTAAAGATTTACTGGTCATTTCGTTGTCAAATTGTCAATGTACACAAAATGATCTTGAGGTGCTATTTTACATAGCCAGCATCTACATGCAAGATGCCCAGATCTGATGACCACAATTTTAGGATTGTCTTTGTCTTCAATGATTTGATTGGAGGTTGTGTTGATCAGAGTTATTGTAAATTTATATGGACAACAGGACTAGTTTTTTTTCTATGGTTTATCAAACATATAGTTTGGTGTTGTTGTGGATCAATCTCTATAACATTTTATGAATAGTTACTTGAAAATAATGTACATACAGCAAATTTTGAATCATTAGAAGTGATGTGTATTAACCTGATGAAGGTGACTTGACCTGAGGTGGGTGGACATACATGCCTATAAATTGTTGTTCAGAGAAACAAGTGGAAAATAAAATAACAAGGTGCTGAATTTTTTGACACTGAGCAAAGCACACTTAGTTTAGATACCAGTTTTTGCTATGGGGTTGTAAAACACAGCTAGGTTAATATGTTCGGATGGAATCCTGGATTTGACCATCGGGTATTGCATGAATAGCAATCTAACTCAAGCTGAAAGGAAAATAGCATTTGTCTTTGTTGATATTGGAATATATGAACGAAGGTATATTAAACCCGTGTAAGGGCAGCCAACTATGAATGGCGGGAATGATAATACATGCCACAGGTAGATGTATTGATTTTGGAGACCTTTAACAGCCTACAACAAGCTGTGTGTAGATCATGTTGTTCTGGTCCGCTCGAGGATAAAGACAGCACAAGTACTGAGCAGCAACTCTCCTCAAACCCAGCCCCACGGGAACTTATAGGAGGTCGGGGGAACTCCTATCTGTATACTGAGGGGCTTGGGATAGCATTTATTTGGGACTTATGTTCTCTGGTTTGGATATTTATGGAAAAATTGATCAGAGGTGTTGAATATTGATGAAGAAGCATATACTGGCACAGTGACTGTGAAAAAAGGAATAATAACAATGGAGAAACAAAGCATGAATTTGACGTATCAAACTCAAGTGTTTGCACAGCGAGTGCTCTCACTCAAAGGTAATGTCATTCTCAGGTTAGCTTAAGGTTTACATAAAAGAGGCTGATACTTTGCACCGGTAAATGGTTTTTCTATAATTTTCATACCAATTATTGCATAAGACGTTTTTGTTAACAATATATGTAAGAATGCAGAGCTGAAGTTTCTCAAACAGTAGTAGATTCTTGCAATTTTCTCAAAACTATTTAATGCCATAATCATACATTTCAAGCAACATTTGAGGGCCATGCAACTTCAATACAATAAACAAAATGCAATACTGGTACATTTCTGGAGTATCCAGGTATGTAATGGTGTTTACATTGTGGACGTACATAATTCTGTATTGGGTTTGGGTCAGGCCTGCATATATCGTGTGTGGATAGTGTCTTTATTGGAACCTCTCCAGATAGCTGAAAATAGTGGAGAACTTTAAAGTGAATGAAGGTCTCTGTCCATATTAACATTCCAATGTGTTTGCTTATAGTTTAGGGCAATTTAAAGATTGATTCTTATCATGTTCCATCTTGCCTGCAAAGTTAATTCGTTTAAATGGAAGCCAAACAAAAAACATTCAATAATTCAATTCATTTTTGAAAAAGTCTTTCTTGTATGTACTCAACTCCTATTGGAATCAGAGATAATGTGTTTCCTGAAACTGATTAAGATTCTGTTATTATAAAGTACACTGTTGTAGTTTTTTTTTTTTTTTGGGGGGGGGGGGGGGGGTGTCCGTCTTTCATTATCTCCCACCATTGGCTTGCCAGTTCTGTAGGCATAATGGTGTACCCTAATTATCACACATTGATTTCAGCCAGCTCTTATTCTGTTTTTCTTTTCAACCATAAAATTGATTCATTAATAAATTATTTCACAGATGAGCAAGAAAGAGTTCAGAAGAAAACATTCACCAATTGGATGAATACCTACCTGAAGCAGGTAACTGTGAAGGCTGTTGTAGTGGTTGTATTAGCTATAGTTGTAAGGTGACAGACCAACATATAAACTGTCATCTTTACTGCTCAGGTTAATCATAACAAACACCTTACCTGTCATATTGTGTGTCAGAGTCTTGTTATCTTGTTAATATGACTGTATATGAGATGAGAGAGAGAGAGAGAGAGGAGAGACAGACAGACAGGGGGAGGAGAGAGAGCATAATATCATACATCTTAAGTATGAGAATATTCACGAGTTCATATATAATTTCATATTTTCCATTTCAAGAGTACGCGAGAATCCCTTTAATTTTTCTGAAAACTTGTTAATTTTTCTGATAATTCAAAACTGCTATACATGTACCATATAGATTTCATTGACAAATTTTCTGTATTCAAAAGGAACTATGGAGAAAAGTTTAAAAGCTCATTGTATTTGATTTTTTCTAATAGAAAAACATGAAAGTGGAGAATTTGTTTGAAGACATTAAAGATGGAGTATACCTTCTGTCCCTTCTAGAGGCATTGTCCGGAGAAAAGTTGGTATGTATCTTTGCGCCCAATAGACCCTTAGACAATGAAATAAAATTGCATGTCCAACAACAAATTACTTATGCCATCATGCATATACACAAAAGGGAATATACCACTTAGCTTGCATGAGCTGAATGTGCCAATTTTAAGTTGTGTTGAACAATGATATATTGTTTGGTTCCATGTTAAATCAAATCTTCCATCTTGTCTATTTGCTACCTTATCGGGTATTTTATGTTTGTAAGAATATTTTGCCAATAGGCAAAGGAGAGGTAGTTTGAAGTACATGTAGGAGTGATCTTTTATTTAAACAAATGAGCATTCTGTCTATGTAATACCTTGATTATTGAGAAATTCTGTGATTTATTGATTGTCCCATTTTCTTCAAGTCTACTTTAAATCCCAGTGTACATATTAAACCTACCCTCAAATGTTCATTCTGTCCAGACATGTCTTGTATTTAAATTGCTGCCAAAAATCTAACACTTAAAATGGTAGGAAACTATACGATCAACAATTACGAACAACTGTTAAAGATATTTCTTCTCTTGGAAAACCTAGAGAGAGAATACTTGAAACTGAAAGCACATTTAGTTTTACAAAGATTAAATGTCTAGAGATCATACTTTACATGTATGAAATAATTTCTCACTGCCTCTTTTAGACTTAAAAGAGCATTCACATTTTATTATGATTCTGAAAATCGAGGATAAGGAGCATACTATTTTTCATCTGTCTGTCCTTTTGTCAATCTGTTTAACATTTGAAAGTGTGACATTTGATATTTGAACTATAGTTGAAAAACTGCTTAAACATCTCAAAAGTTTAACTAGTCTATTCAGTCTCTAATGCCTTTTGAACTGTTTCAGATCAAAGACATTGGTATGGTCTTGTTGTCTTTATATAAGGAATAAGGAATCATATTTTGAGTATTATGAGGTGATAATTTTGGTAGGGGCAATAAAGCCCGAAGGGCTTTATGATAGATTTGATCACGCCCCGACCGAAATTATCACCTCATAATATTCAAAGAATGATTCCTTATTACTTACATTTATATAATTTTAAGCCATCGTACGATTAAATATTTAAATATAAATAAGCAAACCCGGCTGGCGCCTCAATTTGGCGTCATTTGTATTATGGGTTATATAGTACAAAATCGATACGTAGTGTTATCACAGGCAAAGACACTGGAAAGTGTAAATATATGAATATACATATATTAATATACAGTTTGTATATTGAACTAATAAATTGAGGTTCATCAATATGAATTTGTCCAGTCTGCCAGTCTCATCTACATCTTTTTACTTAATCTACAAAATGCCTGCCCCAGAGAAACTGCCTGTGTGAGCTATAATTGAATTTTAACTGAAGTTAAAAGTTAAGATTTGACAAACTTTGAATAATTAAAATGAGCCAATTTGTTTCTTGAATGGTATTGAAGGATAGAACGACCTCTAGTGGGGAAATGGGATAGAACTTTCCAGAACGGGTAACTAAGAATAAGGGTTGATGGTTAATACTAAATAAAATGGAATAATTTAAAGGATAAATGAAATGGAATAATTTAAAGAGGTTTTAGTTTTGATGGAAAAACCTTTCCAGAACAGGGTAATCCAGAATGCAGGTTGACTAATTAACAGAACGGTGAAAAGCTAAGTGTAGGGCGAGTTAACCATCAGGTAGATACTTTGGATCTGACAAGTTTGGTTTAAAATATGCAAATAGATTCGTACACTAGCGATTTTGTTTTTTGTTTTTTATGGATACATTTTTATAACAATGCATATTGGTAGTAAACCTTAGACATTATTCATTTGTAATCAATGAACAGATTGTTTTAAGCATAAAACGAGGAAGTTGAATAAGGGGGTCAACTCCCTTCCACATGTTTTAATGAATATCTTTTATCTGAAATTCTTATTTGGGACAGTGATAAAAATTATAATGTAATTTGATTTAAAGAACAAATTTAAGGGGCTCACATGGGCTCTGCCTTGTTTAAATATTGCCCAGTATGAAGAAAGCATGATGGTATTCTGGCTATATAGCCAAAGGACCAACACTCTCTCTGCTCTGAGGAACAGAAAGTGAACACTAGACTATAGTAGGAATTAGACAGAAAGGGCAAAGCTGTTGTTGTCTCACTTACTCTTGCAAAAATATTCAATTTTTGAAATTTATTTTTTCAGCAAATGGAACGAGGAAAATTGAAACGTGTCCACCACGTGAGCAATATATCAACTGCTTTAAAATTTCTGGAAATGAAAAAGGTAATTATATATATGTAAACAATCTTAGATTATGGACAGGATTATTTAAGATTCTTCTTTTGCAAGCAAATGGTTTCATTATTTATATTTTGTAGATAAAACTAGTGAACATCAATGTTTCGGACATTGCTGATGGAAAGCCATCTATTGTCCTTGGCTTGATTTGGACCATTATCTTATACTTCCAAGTAAGTATTAAAGATTATTTGTGTTTTCTCTCTCCAACATCATATATTTTATAAAAATAATGTAATCTACTAGGTTATCAATAGTTATGATTCAATGTTAAATTGGTGAACATCATTACCATAGGTTTAACGTTCATGGTTTTCATCTTTTCTGTCACAACCTTAAGGAGACACAGTGACGTAAAAACGAGTGAATTGGATAATATAGAATTTTTTGGATGGCTTTTTAAAATTTTGTTCAGTTTTTGAAAATATAAATATGCCATATATTGGAATCTATTTTTTGTAGCAATCAGATATCAACTTCCTGTTAAATTTCAGCTTTGCTAATTTTGTATATTCACATCAGAGCGAGGTTATTACTACTGAACATTGACTTTGTTTTGTAGATTGAGGACACTTTTGCACAACAAGAACATGATCCAGACAAACCTTTGTCTGCTTTAGAAAAATTCCGCATGAATGCCAAGAAAGCCTTGCTAGCATGGACAGGAAATGCTATTACAAAGTATACAAAAACTCCATCATTGATAATTGAAATGCTTAAAATGATCGTTTAGTGATTAGCAAAACTATTTTATTGGATGAACCTTTTGATGATCATTTGGTCATTAATGCATTTGGTTTTTACTTTTGATTATCAGGAAATATGGAATAAAGATATCAGACTTTGGTAAAAGTTGGCGTGATGGCTTAGCTTTTAATGCCATTGTTCACACTATCCGGCCTGATTTGATTGACTTTGAGAATGTTAGAAACCAGTCAGCAAGAGCCAATCTGGAACAAGCCTTTTCCACTGCTGAAGATCACTTAGGCATTGCTCGACTTCTAGACCCTGAAGGTAGGCATCATATTTTCTACAACTTAACTTAAATCTGATCTCTTCTTCAGACTTAGTCTGATTTTGATTGTCTTTCCTCTTTTCCAAACATAAGGTGTTTGAAATAGAAGCAATTAGAAGAGTTAAAATGATGTGATAAGTTTTCGGTTGCTCCGGGTTGACGAAGGCAAGTTTGTCAGCATGAATGATCTAATAATGTCATGGACTAGAAATCTTTTACATTGATAAACTCTATCCTGGTTTACTTTTTGGTGAAAATTCAAGGGTTTATCGTTATCTGAAAGGGAATAAGAGTAAATGTCTCAATAATTTACTAACAGCTTGTCTAATTCATACAAAATCATTTCAACAATAAAATCCTTTGTATGTGGTTCATTTAAGAATCAAGCACTGAAGGAAAAACGGTGATCTGATAATGCAATATATTATGTTATTTTTTCTCTGCGAAGATCACAATATGTACATAGCCTACATGAACCACCAAGAAAGTATTTATTCATTTCTCTCTGATGATTAGACCATGTTGATTTGTAAAATGCTACCAACATAATGGAAAAATTAATAACATTTAAAATCCTCTGCACATACAACTAAAATCATCAGAAAGTTGAATGTAGAAAATCTGCATGAAGTCATTATATAGACGTGACTTATAAGTGTTCTCTTGGTTGCTTCTCCTCAGATGTTGATGTGGAAAAACCTGATGAGAAGTCCATCATGACCTATGTAGCTCAGTTCCTGAAGGCCTATCCAGAGGCTGGAGAGGACCCCGCTGTAAGTAGATTAAACCTTATGTCTTCCAATCACAAAAAGGATAATTAAGTCATGTGTTTTCTACTTTTATTAGTTCACATAAGAACACCATAAGAATGCTTTTGATTTTCTGTGAAAAATTATAAAACATATAGACTGTGACTTTACTTTAGAATTAACTATATATTCTGTGTTAATGAATTTAATGATACACTGGAATAAGTGGATTGTTTTGACTTTTGATGGTGTTTAGCTTGGACGACGGAGTAAGGACCCAGCCACCCAGGAGATGAACGACTACACGGATCTGATGACCTGGCTGAGTGCCGAGGCAGAGGAGGTGCTGCAGATAGTGGACCAGCCCGTCACTGACCGCCAGCAAGAGTACATGGTACAGTACAAACTGAATACTGAATATCATCAAACATAGCATACTTCTTTGGTTTTGTATAAATTCAGTCCAACTAATCACATGTATATACAGTACCCTACAAAATTATATTTACATACTAAGATAGAATTGTAAAAATTACCATTATAAATATTGTGAAATTTTTTGTAGATATATGCATTACAATGCAACAGAAATAAACCTAAAACAATAAAAATGTTTTTTCTTCATAATTTCAATCCAAATGCAAATGATTATGCTGATGTTGATGTTTAGAATCCCACTCATAAATCAAGAACTTAACTCATTTAGTGCAAAACATTCAAAGAGCATAAATCAGCTTGCACAACTAGTCTATGCCAAATTAAGTCTATTAGATATCAAAGATATCAAAGTGAGATAATTTAAACACTTATCTTTTATTTTACATGAATATTTCCCAAGTATCTCTGATGATGCTAACATTGTTTTGAATAATAAATTTTCATATCTATAAAATCACATGCATTAACCGGTATTAACATTTTTATTATATTTTGATTCATTTTGATTGATATTTAATTTACAGGACTATCTGGCCTTTAAAGCTGAACTTGACAGAAGAGAAGCTGTGTATAAAAAATTAGAAGAGAAATGTTTGGCTAAGAAGGCATTAAAAATCACTGAACCCATGTGGACAGAACTTAACACAAAATGGCGCAGCGCAGCTCGGCGTACGAGAATGTGGTTGTGGAAGCTGGATGCTAGTCTTCCTGGAAAACTTGGAAAGTTTGGAGATTGGTTAAATCAAGGAGAGGAAGTTTTGGAACAACAGCCGGAAGATGTTCAGGACAGAAATGATCTTGCACAGAAGCTTGCCAAGCTGCTGCAGGAATCTGCCGTATGTGACCATTGGAATAATTAATTAATTTTTAAAATAAAACTTAAATTAAGGTATCGGATCCATATAAGGACATTTTATGAGATAAGGCTATTTTATTATCAAGGAATAATTTTGAATTTGTCTTTTTTCAGGAATATTTCAAAGATGCAGAGTCATGGAAAACATTCTTTTATGAAGTCAAGAGAGCTGGTAAATATGAAGGAGAATTCCTGATTCAACCTCAAATGGACAGTCTTGCAAATCGTTTGACAGCTTTATTGAAAGAATATCCTCGGCGCGAAAAACGTTTAGCATTTGAAGAATATCAACAGAAGGTGCTAGCATTGCGAGAGTCGGCTGAGGCTAAATTGCAGGTTTGGACAGAAAAACTTGGACAGCAAGAAGAAGTGGAGCTAATGTTGGAAGACTACAATGACTTTGTTAATACTCAGCAACTGTTCCACAAGTACAACTCTCTCTCCACAGACTTGTCTAAGAAAGCAGATGTGTGGAAGAAATCAGCTGGTCAGTAAATATTTATTAAAAATATGTACTCAGAAGCTTTCTTGAAAAACAAGACATGCCTTTACTACATGTAGGTGTTATTGACTGAAAATGTCATTTAAAATTAAGATTTGCCTTAATCTTTTGAATTGGATATCATATGTCCTTGGTATCCTTCTCTACCTCCCTATATATTTTCAACCCTTTTTAGTGCTGATGCAAAAGTTAATTGCCTTTCCTTAGAAAAAGGAATTTTTTCATACATGCGTGGTCTAATAGTGGAAAAAACTTTCTTTTAATATTCAAAAACATGTATATGCATGAATAGAACAAAATATTTCAAACTTTTTTCTTATTGCCTCTTATAAAATTTTTTTTATAGGAAAAGAACGAGAACAGGAAGTGAAGAAATTTATTGAAGAAGAAAATACCCAATGGAAAAAAGTTTCAGAAGACATCAAAAATGTGCTTCCAAACTTGGAGAAAGGATTGGAAAATTGGAAATTATACAACAATGGAATTGAAACATTGACAAGTTTTATCAATGAAGGAGAATCTGTCATGTCAAGATCAGCAGAGGAAAAACAGCAACATTTCAGTGAAACTCCAGAAAATGAAGAAAAATTAAGACAGGTCAATGATTCAGGAAACTTTCTTATGGAGGTCTGTAGTGAACCGATAGCTGACGAAATCCGCCAGACATTGGCTTCACTCAACGCAGAGTTCAAAACTGTTACAGAAAGTTTTGAGGAATTTAAAAGAGTGGAAATAATTGGGAAAGGTAAACAAGAATACGCTGAAGGAGTTAATCGAATATCAGAGTGGTTAAAAAATGCAGAAGAATTAATGATGCAACCGGTGCCATGTATTCATGCCAACCTGAAGGACCATCTACAGGATCTAACTGTAAGTGTAACCAGTTGTTCAGACTTACCTACTGTAAACGTATTATATTTGGCGTGTAAGATATTTGGCTGAAATTAGTTTTTGAACAAGTTGGGGTTGATTTGAAATAGCGTATTCCAAAATATGACTATTCTTATGCATGCCATTTAGCGATATACTTGATTTAGCGGAAGCCTCATTCCGCCAAAAGCGCTAAATAGAATACACAGCTAAATGTAGTATGTTTACAGTATTTGAAACAATATATGTGTCACATAGAAGTTTTACGGAGGAGTCGATGAGTATACTAGTAAGCAGCTCACGTTTTCCTTATAATTTACTATTAAAGCCTTGTCTGTGACTTATGAATCCAAAGAAGAAGTCTAGTGACATCTTGTACAAGTGAAGCATTGCGTGAAAACAAAAGAAAAATAACAGATAATCAATATAATCATCAACGATAAATACTGTGGTTTCATTAATATTCAAGGGTATCAATTTAGTGGATATAGTGAAAATCACAGTTTCAAGGATACGTAAATTCATGGCCAATGACCATATCAATACAATATGTTTATAGAAATTAACATCAAAAATTATATCAATATTGATAATCATTTCAATCAATGATTTATTATAACTGATGTTTGTGAGTTCTTAGGTCACAGAAGACTAATTATTAACAGACTGATCTTGACTTCATTGGTTTACATGACTTTCATTCTTCCAAATTTTTGTATTATTGCTATCCTCTATATTTCTAACAGATGTGCAGTAGTCAAATTCCAGAGATGGAAAACGACTTCAAATCAACCACTAAAACCGCACAGTCCTTAGTTAAGGACAGCAGTCCAGATGTTGTCAGTGAAATGTTGCAGACTCTGAATGTTCAAAAAGAGGTCATCGTGCGTTTACGAAAAGAAATTCCAGAACGAATCAAATACCTCAAAGCTATGCTTCCTAATGTAGAATCTCTAGAAACAGGCATCTCTGATCTCAGTATTTGGTTAGACAAAGGAGATACTGTTCTCAGTGCCAACAAAATGGAAGGTTCTCAGACTCGGGCCGAAGAGAGACTAGAAAAACATAAAGTATGTATACTTATTGATATACTGGGTAACTTTGTACTATGTTAAAGATTATGTTAACAAAATAAAAGCAGTTTATAATTAAGATATTAATCCATTGATTTGAAGAGAGTTTGCATGAAGCTAATTTTCAAACACTTTGTTTTAGGCATTTTTTCAAGAAACAACATACCAAAAGTCAATTGTTGAAAGTAAAAACAAAGTTCATCAAAAAGTTACCAGTACCAAACCAAAACTGAAAAATGTAGATTTTAGTCCTGTGGATGATCCCATGTCAGCAGTCAATCAAAGATTTCAGGTATGTTCAGTGTGTGTTACTTGGAAATATGATTGAATATGTATACAAGCTTGAGGGTTAAACAAGTTTAAAATCAAATTCATGCTAGCTAAAGATAATTTTTCACATCTCAACAACCATTTTTGACTTTCTGTTGAAGTATACTGAATCTTTAAAGAGAACGTTTTGTGGAAGTACCATTGTATCTCAAGTTCTAAAGATATAAAACTGATGAATCAGGTCTTTTATGTATAGGGAGTAATGGATCAGATTATCTGAAGGACTAGATGCAGTATTATTCATTTTTTGCCCCTCGATCTAATCAAAGTTTTAGGGATAGCTTTAAAAATAAGGTTTAAGATAGTTGAAATCAAATTGAAAATAAGTATGTGAAAGGTTTTCACCCCCAGTGACATCATAATTTTTCAATGACATCATGAGGATTGTCTTGATGTGATAAATTGATGTTTTAGAGTAAAATGGCTCACAGATATCTTATATTTTCTTAGAGGGGGAATCAATTGTTAGCTTGCTCACAGTGTCTCTAGTTAACAATATATTTATTCATCTAAAATTAAAGTGCTGGGCACCTCCATTGTAGAATATTCAGACTGAAACCCATTTCTTAAAGTATGTTGATCACAGAAATGATATGATGATGTGCTTTGCAGCAGCCATTTTTTCATTTTGTGTATGTCAACAAATTGCTTTTTATTGTAGGAGAGTATTGTTTGTGCCAAGGACTGGGAGAAAAGGCTGGAGAATCTCTGTAGGTTATGGAAGATTCATCAACAGAAAGAGAATGGTGTAGAGAACTGGTTACAGCAGGCTAGAGCCATACTACAGGAGAAGACAGATGATCCTGAAGCATCAATCAAACGACATAAGGCCTTTTTTGGAAAACAAAACAATAAGATTTTGGAAGACTTTTTGAGGGCTGGTCAAGACATTTTAGATGTACTAGAAAAACCAGATCAGGCTGAACTTCAGAAAAGCATGGATGACATTAAAACCAGATGGAAGGTACACTATACACCGCTCCGAAGGAGTGGCTGTTATATCATTGTGTGTGTCAGTCTGTAACAAATTTGCGTCAAGATTTCTCATCAACTATTAAGCGCAGATGCTTCCAATTTTAACACACTCTTTGTTGAGGTACCGGTATACCATATGGTGGGATTCATATTTTTTACCAATTAGATTTCAACTTCCTGTAAAATGACAATTGTTTATTAGCTTTAATTTTCAAACAAATTTTTGTCACAGATTTTTCAGCAACTATTTATCGCAGATACTTGAAATTTTAATACACTTTTTGTGTGTGCCATATGGTGGGATTCATTTTTCAACAAATCCTATGTCAACCTCCTGTTAAATGACAACTTTGTTTATTTTTAGCCTAAATTTTTTAACAAATGAAATAAGATTTCTCAGCATCCATCAATCACAGATGCTTAAAATTGCAACACACTCTTTTGTTAAGGCGTGCCATATGGTTAGATTTATTTTTAAACAAATTTGATGTCAACTTCCTGTTAAATATTGACTTTGCATATTTTGTATTAACATCAGGACTGGCTCTCAGATATCTTGTTCATTACTGAAAGACCAACAAAAGGAAAGAAAAGGATGTACAATATTTTGAAATTTACATAATTTGCAAGGTCAATGATTTAAAACAAATCAATAATTTATCAACAAAAGTGTACTATGACATTATTACAAGCCAGTATTAGATGATACTTCACTTTTTGGAAGACCAGTAATAGCATATTTCTTTCTTTTTTTTCACCAGGCAATACATGTGGAAGCTCCACTGTGTCTTCTCAAGCTGGAGTTCCTTTTGCCAGAAGAAAAGTTTGTCTCAAGTGTAGAGGAAGCAGAGAAGACATTACAACAAGAAAAACAACAGCTTCAGCGAAAACAAAATGTGAAAGAAACTTTAAAAAAGCACAAAGTATGTCTGAAAACTTATTATTTAGGATAAGGTTTTTTTTTTTAGTTGTAGATACTAATGGTGTACATACAGGGTTATTTTCACGCTGTGTAACTTTTGCCCTTCTACACTTACAAACAAGCCCCAGCTTGAATTTGCTCAGACACAGTACTGTTGTGTTTTAAAAGAGATAATTTAATACATGATTGGAATTTGCCCAGTCTTAAATTCGCTTGCAGACAATGAGGGCAAAAGTGGCAAAAATAAAATGTGGGCTATTATTTCCCTCTTTTCAGTAAACATATGATAATTCAATTAGTTCATTTCATTTCATGCTTTTGTTTTTTAACAGCAATTATTCAATGAAGGTCCATTTCGACCAACCTGCATCAAGTGTCTTGAGACAATGCAAAAGTTGGCAGAAAACGTTAACCAACTAGAGCCAAAGGATCACAGTCTGGAAGACCGTTATGAGGATCACCGGGCTCGTTGGGAGAAACTATTGTCCAGTATGGACAACATTTGTTTGGATCTGAAGCAGCTTCCAGAACGATGGAAAGACTACAATCAAAAGTAGATATTAGCTCTCAACAAATAATATCCTAACTCAATTCAAACACCAATTGTTACATTATGAATTTTAATCTCAAAACATATCTTTTCAGACTTGATGAATTTGCTGCAAATGTTGCCACTATCCAAGATTTAATGACAGAGCTTCAAAAGGAAGATTTAACCAGTGAAGAGTACAAAGATCTACAATCTAAATATCAAGTAAGCATACAGTTTCTAAGCAGCAAACATCAACCAATATCTGAGTCATTGTTAGATTGATTGTACAAACAAACCATGTCTCAAATAGTTTTAAAAATTATAAAAAATGCTTTAGCAAATGTTACTAGTCAGACTAAAAATTTTAAGGGAACAGGTTTTCTTATTATCATGAGTTGATACGTTGTTTAGCGTAAAATGTCTACTGTTTATACAGAAAGCTCTACGTAACATGGCAAAACTGACAGATGATGGAAAGTGGTTGCAAGAAAATCTAAATGAACTTATCGAAGACAGTCCTGAATCAGACACAAAGAAGGAACAGAAGCGCTTAACTGACCTGTTGTCGAAGTTCTCTGAGCTGCAGCCAAATCTGAACAAAGTGGCAGACAAATCAACTGTGTTTTCTAAGGCTTACGATTTCAGAGATACCTTGGAAAAGCGCAATAACTGGCTGGATGAGACACAGAGACTAGTGAATGATGAGCCCAGTATTGATGGTCTGGAGGATGCTCGAGCATACCTACAGGAACATGAGGTAAGCATCCATCATATTATAAAGCCCCATCTGATGTGGATAACAGTAGTAATGGCATTGTGGTGAAGCGGAGAAATGCTTGGGGAAGAGGTTCATGTTATAAGTGTATTACAAAGTAATACTTTTTTAGCTCACCTGAGCCAATGGCTCAAGTGAGTTTTTTTGACCAAAAATTGTCTGTCGTTTTTGTTGTAAACTTTCTCATTTTCATCTTCTCCAGAAACACTGGGCCACTTTGAACCAAACTTGGCACAAAGCTTTTTCGGCAGAAAGGCTTTCAAGTTTGTTTAAATAAAGGGCCCATTCTGTTCAAAGGGAGATAATTAGGTGAGAGTGAAAATAGGGTTGGGTGTTTTAAAAACTAACCACAGAGCCAATTTCAAACAAACTTGGTACAAGGTATCTTTTGGGGAAGGGTTTTCCAGTTGGGCTAGTCCCTCTTCAAAGAAAATGTGAAAATAAGGTTGGTTGTTTTAAAAATCTTCTTCACCAGAACCACTGGGCCAATGTCAACCAAACTTCACACAAAGCATATTTTGGGAAAAGGCTTTCAAGTTTCTTCAGATGAACGGCCAGTTCTCTTTTAAAGGAGAGATAATTAGGCCCATGGTCCACATTGCTCACCTGAGCAACAATAGCCAGAATAGAATTCGATTTATAGAGTCATGTACAATATATCTGGACAATGAAGAAAAATTGATTCGGTAATAAAAAAATTTCAAAATTTTCTCCAGATATTCTTTTGTTAAACATTGAGATACTTTTGAAACTGGAAGATTTATTAGTCATATTACATATTGAGCATTGCAGGACTCAACAACTGTTCATGTAGATATAAACCTACTTTAAACAGTCAAGACAATTGATAATCAACAAATGGCAAGATGCATGCATATAATTAATGCCATATATTATAACATTTGAGTTTTTGAGAATAATCAAACTTATTTCCCATGTTAAAATTCATCCCCCCTTCCTGTCCCAAACTGGCCTCATCCTAACTCAGTATAATAGGTAGAAAACAACACTTAACTCTTCTGAAGAATCAAAATACTATTATTTGTGAAGTGAAATGAAGTCGGGAAGTCAGGATCAAAATCTTCAGATGCATATTGAAACAATAAACTAGCTGCACGGTTCGCTTTCTTTGATTACGAGTGCAAGCGCCCTGTAATTAATGAAAGAGAACCATTCTATTATTTCTCTATATTTAGGTAATCTTATACATTATAATGATGCAAGTTATATTTTCTCAAGTTGAATAGGTTTATGCACAAATAGAATAATTAAATTGAATTAAACAAGAATGAATAAGCTGGAATTGTTACTGATAACTTGTAATCAGCTGAAACAAGTAGATTCACACTGTGCACTAAGATTCCATTGTATTAGACTGGATAGCCTGTTTTTAATTCCAAATGCTGCTGCTTGCTGATTAGTTACTCAGGTGGGCGATGTGGCCCGTGGGCCCCTTGTTATTAATATGCTGTAAAAGATGGTATAATAACATATAACTGTAATTTTTTTTGGTTTAGATTTTATTTCAATTGTTGAATACTAAAATAATTTTAAACTTTTTTTTTTTTTTTAAAGATTTAATGAACACTTAAGTCACTGCAAAATTAATTTAAAAGGGTTAGTTTGACCTGCATTTACATTGACTAGTGTGTTGCTGATGCTTTGTAATGTTTTTCTTACACAGGGCTATGTTAGTATTTCACAGGATTCTTTGGTGACAAATTGCAATCTAGCTATTGTTTCTCTATTCTGTGTTTATACCTTCCCTTTATTCAGGAGTGTGTCTTTAATTTTCAAACCACCTTTAATCTGTCTTTATAAATGGTTATTCAGAAAATGGGAAAAAGCCTCCTGTTGCATGACATGTTGTAATCCAAGTGGAAAGCAAGACGTGTAAACATCAAATGGCAATTTTGTTAAATTTTCTTACAAATGATTCTCCTCAAGTCAAAAAACAGTGCCTATACGCGAGCAGTGTTCAGCTTTAAAAAAATGGAATCAAAATCCTACCCTGTTAATTATTGAGCATCTGTTTTTAATGTGCCTTAAAGTTATTACTGCATTTAAAGAATGTGGAAGTCTTAAAATAAGGATTTTAGACTTGAAAATAGCTCCAAATAGCCTGAGGAATTAATAATATTACATTTTAACATTAGACCCCTCCTTATTCTTTGTTGTGTGTGATGCTTTTTTGCTTCTTTTTCTTTTATTTGTATACAACACAATAGATCAAAATTTGAATGTTTAAAGTCCTGTTACATGACATGCTACAGTTTTTGGCAAATTGTAGAATTGCATGCATTATTTTTTTATGTCTTTTTTAGTCTCTAGTATCTTTATAAGGACTGAAATAATGTACATTGTCTAGTTTCTGTTCAGACATATGCTTGACAGTTATAAAACTTTAAACACAAGTTAATAACAAAAGGTGGTTAAGTTGTAATATTAAAGGCCTAATGATTTACTTAGGGATGATCTTTCTGTTTGTGTATTCAAATCAACATATATCTTAGATTTAGCAAGATGATTATCAAGTAATAGTGCTCCTCCTTCACTTACATGTTGAGAGCATGCATTATGATGATTCAGAAATGTCTTTATTTGATAATGTCCAATTAAATTTTTTGTACAAATTTCTTAATTCCTCGTATCGTACACATATTTCTTTAAAATATAAGACAAACAAGTTGATTTCAACATTCTAGAAGTTGTCATCATTTGTTTTTTGTGCTTCACATGAAAGTACTTATTCCCCCACAATTCTTTTGCTTACCCTTGTATTTCCCCTTGAGCTGAAAAATCAGGTGCTTAATATGTAAAAAACGGATATTGTCTTGTTAATCGGTGTATGGTGTGAACACTTGTTGGATTAATTATACTGTGTGGTTTCTCTATGTATTATGACACACTTTCTCTTTTGCCACAAAGCATATAACTTTTTATAGCATATCGGTTGCCTGAGGTTTTTTCCTCTTCCTGTAGAATATATATGGAAATTGGGCTATATGATAATGATATTATTACAATTGAGAGTGGTGTTTCTGTTATCCTTGTAGACTTGTATGAAAGTGTGTAAATCAAAATTATAAAATGTCTTGAGCTTTTTTTATCTTTCCACATCCTTAAGGTAGTATGGGACATCTATCAATATTAATGTAAATAAAATACTTTCACAGGTTTAGTATTTCCAAATTTTACAATATTGAGCTAAAAAATATGTTTTGAAATTTTTTGAATTTTTTTTTCTTTTAAATCCCCAGCGGGATTCAAACACATGACTAACAGATTCGTAGTGATCCCTCTAACCCACTGCGCCATGCTTTTAGATGCAAATTTTGGAAAAGAAACTATTTATAAAATCACACTTAGTTTTTTTGTTTATTTTGATAAAACATGGAGGTGTCCCATATACCACCTTAAAAGAAGTTTTAAGTTTAATTTCAAACTTTTCATATTTTGATTGATAAATGATCAGGACAAACAAACATTTTTAAATTCTGCTTTTCAAATGCATTATATTTTTTCCTAAATCATGCTGTTGATAAAGACAAGTTTCATATTTTTGATTTTGTATTGTCACCTTGTATTGATAAGAACAGGATTTGCAAGTTTTTATAGGTTTTAAAAAACCTTGCTTGTTTCTATAATTGCAGAATATCATGATGAAGCTAGAGTCCGAGAAACACAATGTCCAAGCAGATTTAGAAGCGGGCAAACAGCTGCAGCGTGAAAAGAATGCACCAACTTTTGTTGCCCAGCAAGTCTCTGAGCTAGATAAAAAATGGAAAGAGACCAATGAAAAAGCCAAGGCTAAGCACCAAGCACTAAAGGTAGAGCGAAACATCCTAGATTCAGAGATCCTTTTGTTTGGTAACTGTAATTGTGGTCAATAGTTTTGATATTTATTTTTCTGCACATTTATCAGGTATAATATCAAAATAAGCAATTATTTTTATATCTCTTAATCTTAATGATAATAATGTTAAAGTAGATGCAATCTCATTGCACTACGAGCAAATCTTCTGTCCAATTTTTAATATTATAATAATTTTTAAGCCCCACTGAGCTTTGGCGGTTTTTGTGCTAGACAAATATAAATGGCTTTGAGCAAATTTACAATATTTTGTCTACCATCCTGTTGCAAACGGAAGACCCTAATAATAAGATACAGCATGGAAACAATAAGGTTTTTCTTTGGAATGGAAGGCCTTGATTATATAGAAAATACGCTATTTTATTGCAGCAAAAAGTCCAAGAATGGGAGCAATATGAAACTGAAAAGCAGAAATTGCTACAGTATTTAAAAGAGGCAGAGAAAGAGTTAGAGAAACCAACTGCTACCACAGGACAGGACCTGGCTGAAAAAGACTTAAATTCCAAAAAGGTTAGTGCAAGATAATGTGCTAGAAAACACATCAAATGACAGTTCATTAGCTGGTACAATTCATTGAATTGGTTAGACCAGTTGAATTGTTGTTGTTAAGAACTATGAAGAAGAATGTTTTTAAGGGTATAGCAGTTGTGTATATGATGTAATGAAATAATGGTTTATTGAACATGCCTTTGGTTGTTCTTTTTTTAATTACATTTAGAATTCTATGATTTTAAACTTTAATGTAACAATTAATATTTCATTCATTAATTATCTATACATGTAGCCTTAAATATTTTAAGAATTCATATACCGGTAGGTATTTAGATAGATGTATACATGTTTAACTCTCAATTCAATATTCTCAAATAGGAAATGCAGAAGACATTAACAAAGTTGAAAAGCAGCTTATCAGATATGCAAAAGCTAAATGAAGCTCTCTGCAGTGGTGCTAGCCGTGAGAGGAGAGGACCGCTAAAAGGCGAGATGACAGATATTGACAAAAGACTTGATAGTGTTTCTGCCAGACTCAGTGCAAAACTTGGCGATTTAGAATCTACCATTGCCAAGTGGACAGAATACTACAAGCGTCTAAATCATTTCTGTGATTGGTTAAATGAAAAAGAAGCAAAACTGAATGAGGTTTATGAAAACAAATCTGATTCTCCAGAACAGCAACTACAAAAAGCAAAGGTATTGTTTTGATAATGCATTATTCACACTACAACTTTTTATTGTTCTGAAATCATTTTTAAATACTCCAGCTTTCTTTTTATAGCAATTTTTCAACACATTTCTTCACATTTGTTTTTATTGCTACAATTACAGGCAATTGCTGGTGAAGTAGCAGAAAACCATATAACCCTGGAGAATTTGGAAAAAGATGCCAGGGGAATGTCTCAAAACTTCAGGTCTCGTGAAACTTCTGCCCTTAAAACTAAGTTATCAAGTGTCAGAAGACAGTGGGAGAGTTTGTGCTCCCGGGCCAAGGATCGCAGCTCTGCTTTAACGGGGAGTGTAGCTCACTGGCAGATGTACCAGAACCTTAACCAGCAGCTGATGCCTTGGATAGAAAAGGCCGAAAAATACTGTGCAACTGAACTCCCAAAATGTTCCTCTGTTGAAGAGGCACAAGACATACATGAGTTGCATCAGGCAAGTAATCGACTATGACATGATTTAATATTAGATGCCTGTATCAAAAACATCCATATCTTAATTTATATATAATCTACTGTCTTCTGTTTCAGGCTTTTGTTCATGAGTGTGAAGAACAATTTCCAGTATTTGAAAAGTTAAACACAGAGGCTGGTTACTTGATGGAACAACCAAACATGCAACAAGATATCGAAGCTCTACAGAAACGCTGGAATAATATCATAAGTAGTTCAGAAGACAGAAGTCACAAGGCAGACAAAATGTATGGTGCATGGTCAGCTTTTGATCAAGAAATCAGCAATTTTGATGAAATTCTCAAAAAATTTCAGAACAAGCTCTCTGAGGAGCCAAATGTTTCATCAACTGATGTTCAAGTTTTAGAACATGAGTTAGCACTTTCCAAGGTATAATCATTAAAGATTTGAAATTCATGTTTCCTGATTTGTCTACCTTAAATGTCTTTATTACCCCAGATCATGTAAAAGCATTCTTATAGCCGAGGGTTGGAAGTTGAGGAATCTATAAGTTGACATGATTATATGTACAGAATATATTGTGATATGGGGTATTTTTGCAAATAACATCATTCTTATCCCCACTCATTCTTTTTAATAATTGGACTTCCTTTTAATTTCAGAATTTGCAAGAGGAAATCAAAAGTCAGCAGCCTCATCTGAATGCACTTCAGAGACAATTTGAACAGGTCAAACAGCATGCATCACCTGAAGGAACTCAAGCTTTGATGTCAAAGCTGGATGCTGTCAAAACAGCATATGCTGATGTAGCAGAGAGTGCAGCAGAGAGACAAGCAGTTCTTCTTAATGCTGTTAAACACAGGCAACAGTTTTATGGGCAAATTCAGGACTTTGAAAAATGGTTGAAGAAATCTCAACGTAAGCTAGACAGTGGCAATGAAATATATGCAGACGAAGTTCCGGAAATGCAGTTAAAATTGAAGGCAAGAAGGAGAAGAAAATTTGTCTCTTTTTATATTTTTTTTTTTATAAAATTCACTGGAATTTTTCAAAATTCAGTAATTATAATAATTATATGATATAGATATAACGAGTTGCAGTATATGGATGGCTATATATAAAAAACAGCAACCTTATTGAAACATCTTTAGTAAATGCTAAATTGATTGTCTCATAATATTACTTCATTATTTTGTTCTTGAATGACATACAGGCTTTAAAAGAGGACTGTGAGGCACAGGAACCAAAGTTTAGTCAGTTGACACAAGAATTTAAAGATCTGATTCAAAATTGTCCAGAAGATGAAGCTGCTATTTTACGTGAACGCTATGATCACATGATGGAAAACTACGCCAAATTAGATGACTTAATCAAAAACAGAGAAGAGATATGTGAAAATTGGTCAAAATATGCAGCAGATCACAAAGACACTCAGGCCAAACTTAAAATGCTGCAAGCCAAATTGGCTTCTCCTGAAATTCAGCAGGATGAAGTAGACAAGATAAACAAAGAAGTTGCAGCCATTCGAAAATCCATGTCACCCTGGAACAAGCAGGCCAACAAACTGGACGATCAGATGGGATCAGCCCACTTAGTCTTAAAAGACAGAGCTACACAGAGAACACTGCACTTCAACTCGGAGTTACATAATCTGGAGGCCATGTGTGACAACGTTTGTGCCAATGTTCAGACCAAGCAGGGACACTTATCAGAGTTGTCTCAGCTGTGGGAGGAGTTTGGCAATAGAAAGGATAGTCTGCGGGCAGAGTTACAGGAACTGGCCGAGAGGGTGGGTGGAGCAGCCGTCAATGCCTCCAGCCTGTCCGGTTTGAAGGAGTTAGTCAGAGAGACTGAGGTCAGTGAAGATTTTTATTCATGCTTTGTACATTAACTGCTTAATACATGTCATTACACAATTAAGAACCCTACATGCTATATTTTATCATACCCAGATAGGCAATCTTTTGTTATGTCATGTTTAAAACGCAGCTATGATTGATGACATAAGGTTGTTGCTTTACAACAATCTTAAGTTTAACTCCAGATCAAATATACATCACTGACATATGGATAAAACATGCTAATTATTTCAATGAAACTTTGAAAGCATACAAGTTTAGATGTGTGATTTTCATACGTTATTTTCAGGATGCCAGAGATGATCTGTATAGTCACAGTCAAGAATATGAACAGCTTCGAGAACTTGGTCGCCAGATCATGAATTCTGATCATCAACGGGGATCCTCTGTACAAGGCCATTTGTCAGAGATAAGCAAGGCATGGGAGCATCTCACAAACTTACTTGGACAAAAACACCAGCAGTACAGTGGCACTGCCAACCTTTGGCAACAGTATGTGGATGCTAAACAGAACGTTGGTCGAGTCATGGAAAGTGTGACACCTCTAGTCAAGCAAGACATCACCTGTAAATCTCAACCAGAGGTTAAAAAGGCTCTCGATCAACACAAGGCAAGTTGTTACTATTTACAATCATATTAGTCTAATTAGAAAGGAATAACTATAAAGAATTTGAAGTGTATAAGTTGTAGAATAAAAATCCAGTTTTCATGTTATTGAAGAAATATGACAACAATAAAAATCAGTTGAAAATAATGAAAGTATTATCATTCTTTTCATGTGTTGTAACAGAATGCAGAGTTTGAGTTACATGCTAACCAGACACAGCTTGATCAGATGAACAATCGAGGTCTGCAGCTGTTGGAGGATCTGAAGAATGTGCCGAACTTTGATGTGACTGTTTTAGAACAGGATCTTGATTCTGTCAATCACAAATGGGAGTCTTCTAGTGAGGTAAACCTCCACATGCACTTAAAATGTTGATTGATTTTTTTTGCCAAAATCCCTGTTTATCAAACCAATTTTGTCATATATAATTATCTTAATAAAATTAACTTGATTGTTTTTTCTTAATCCAATTTTGGGAATTCATAACATTTATTTTGTTGAATCCTTGTTGAGATTAGAGGACAGATAAACCCTTCATTTCTGTAACTATAAATTTAAGATTGAAAGTACATATATTTGGAAGTGCTATAGCAGGTCCTAAACTATTTTTATAGTTCTGTTATATCATTGATTCATTGTGAAATGATCAATTACTAATGGATTGTAACTTTAAAAAAAGGTAATTGAGCAACACAAGGAGAATCTGGAGGCCCAGTTAATCTGCTGGGATCAGATCATGTCTGGGAAGGAGGAGGTGGAATCCTGGCTCAACACCATGTCAACCAGGCTGGAGGATAGTCTCCAAAACTTTGATGATGCAATTACTGTGGAGTCTTGTCTAATGAAATTCAAGGTTCGAACAGGAAAAAAATTCAATCATTTAAAATCATTTCAAATTCTTAATTCTTGCAAATTAAAGTTGAAGAAAAAAAATAGATACTGTATTAATTTTATCTCCCATGGAAATATATTAATTATTTCCAGCAGAAATAAAATGCATAATTGTAAACGTCATAATTCCATTGATAATGCAATGAATTTGTTCTCTTTAAAGGATGAATCTCCATACTACACTGATGTTTTGCATGAAGTTCAGCAGAAAATGCAAGATTTGCAGGAGCTTAATAACAGCAAAGCCATACCTTCTCTGACTGAAGCGAGCAAAACTCTGCAAGACCAGTTTGATAATGCTACAGCCATGGCTGACCAACTAGAAAATGTCATTGCTAACTTTTCTGATGAGAGAGAGGGTCTACAGAAAGCAATAGAACAGGAGACTGAATGGCTTAACCAGATGAAAGACAAGCTCGGACATTGTGATGATGTTTCTGGATCAGATGCCGACATTGTCAAAAGACTAGCCCACTGTAAAGTATGTAGGACATTCTGTTTTAAATAACAATGTATGCCTTATGTGATTTGGGATAATAATTTGGTTAGCAATTAAAATACATGTTTAAAGACACTAATGCCAATTTTGCACAAAAACCATGAAATGACAATTTTTCCATAACTTAAAGTAGTCTGAGTATTGCACTATAGCACAATCTGGAGTTTACAACAATGTTAGTTTACCTAATTTGTACATAACGTTTTAGATATCAGGTTTTTTTGAATATCTACATTGCATTGCTCTTGTAAACAATATCATTCAAAATCACATGATGTTTAGTTGGTATGATATAAATTTTGAATTCCTGAAAAAACTAAAGCTTATTATTGCTGTAAAAGGACTCAAACCTTCAACACATGTTATAACTTATATTCTTTTATTGAACTTTGTTAAAAAAAAGGAAAGAACACGGATGAGGAAAACTAGCTGTAATATCTCTGTTGAATGTTCACAAAATTACATGTAAATATTGTATTGGGTTGAAACAGGAACTTCAGAAAGAATTGGCCGTCAGAGAGAGAAACTTTGATGCACTCATAGAGAAAACCACAATGTTACAAGACAAGTACCAGTCTGCTGAAACTCAAAATCTGGCCAAAGATGCTGTAGTTTTGATGAAGAAATATGAAGCTGTGAAGAACCGAGGTGATAAGATTGCAGATCTGTTGGCAGCTTCCTTAGAGCAACATTGCCAAGATGCTCAAGTCCAAGAGCAGCGCTGGATCAATGCAACCAAAGAGAAAGTGGCTTGGTGTGGTGATATCGCTGGGGATAGGTACAGCATGGAGGCCAAACTAGCCACAGTTAAAGTGAGTTATAATCATAAACGGAAAACGGAGTTTATTCTACAGGAATTGAAGTTTACAGCAAAAAAACTATATACATGAGTTATTGTCTTTGCTATGAATTGCATTTGATATTAACTGAAATTGGTCAATAGAGACAATTTCAAAAATGGACATGATTATTTCAAAGCCTTCATCAGTACCTTTCTGATAACTTGATATTTAGTTTTGATGTGTCAGTAACAGATGATGCATCAAGTTTCACAGTTGTAATTTTGCGTCTTTTTAAAATAATTTCATAGTTTAATTTTGGGATATAAATGAATTCATAGACAATTATGTTTTTCTAATATCTAACTAAAATTGACTTAGAAAATGGTGCGTGATAGTTTGGAGCAATAAAGCAAATATTTGATATCATGAAAATTACTGTCTCTTGAGCGTGTTGAGTTTTAACCAAATTAGAACATGTTGGACTTCATGGCACTGGCTGTTGAAATAGCAATGAGTAGATGCATGTGCTAAATTGCAGTCAACATGTATGGATGACTTTATAAATGTTCATGGAAAGATTTTTTAAAGACAATTCTTTGCTTGTTTAAGGATTTACTTCAAAGTGTGAATGAAGGGGAAAAGAAGAAAGACTTGGCAGCAGCTAGAGTAAATATGGCAAAATCAGTTCTTCCTCATGACAAGCAAGCAGAACTCGAGAAGCAGAAAAAGAAAGCAGAAAAAGACTGGAATGAATTAATTGACTTGATTGAAAAGACTCAGTAAGTTTTTATATATACATGTAGTATTAAGTCTTATTAAGTATTAGCTGGTGACCTGAATTTGAAAAAGGCCAACTAAATTTAAAAAAGGTCACCATTTGACCACCTTGTCAAAAAGTGTACTTTGAGTTCTGCTCAGGTGTATAAAGTCAATCCCCCAAAATATTTAGATTGGTTATTAAAACGTTCATTTTTTTGCACAGAGTGAAATTGGAGGGATCTGTCGACCAGCTTTCAGCCTATGATAGTAAATATGAAAAACTAGCTAAATGGTTAAAGGACACGGAGGCAAAAGTTAGAAATGAGTCTACACTGAAGGCGGACCTCACAAGTAAAGTGGACCAATCTGAGTTGTTCACAGTAAGTCATACTTAAATTAAAAGAATGGATTTGTCGACTCAAATAAGAAAATTGACAGTTAAGTTTGCTCATGTAACTTGCTGATTAATGTTTTTTCTTTTGATAGGAAATTCACATGGATATAGAAAACCACAAACCAGAATTCCATGAATTACAAAATGACTCCCAGAACATATCCAAATCCAGTGGTGATGGTAGAGCTGCCACATACGCTACCCAGCTTTGCAATCGCTATCAAAATCTTGCAGCTACAGTGAAGGTAAGACCTTTTCCATGTTATCTGTCACCTCAGAATTTATATCATTTCAGAAGGAAAGATTCCCCTGCATCACAGTTTTTAGCATTTGATTTGCATTGATTCTGAAAAACCTTTTGTTGGTTCAGATTTTCATTTTACACATAAAACTAGAATAGACCTACATGTACTTTAGTTTTCTTCATGTGTACATTGTATGCCCACAATATGAATGTTATGAAGATGTTTATCATAGGAGGGCAAAATATTAAGCCTTAGAGCGCTGTATTGTAAAATTGAGCTGAAGAGACATTGTCAGTAACTTAAAAGATAATTAAAAATATCGAATGAATATCTAAAAAGTAATAAAACCAATTTTTGAGATGGAGACCAATATGTTTGGCAATGGAAGATTTTGCTAAGATGAAGGGATAAATTTGTACATTCAAATTGGAATAAATAAAGAAAACTCTTATTTTTAAAAACTGAAACAACGAAAAGGAGCTCAATGTTTAATAAAGAATGTGTTTGGAGATAAATTTGAAAATCTTTGAAAATCAAAATCAACTCTTCTATGTTGTCAAGATCATGTATTTTGTATCTCATACTCTAAAAATGGTATAAAGCAATTGTTGGCTTTTGTTGCTCAGGTGAGCGACGTTGCACCTGGGTCTATCAAAGTTATTGTTGGCACTGTATTGCTGTTACAGGAACAAGTAGATCGCTGTGATCAGAATGTGGACGAACATGAGGACTATCAACACAGGATGAGGGCGTGTGACGATTGGCTTAAAAATGCTCACCTCCAGCTGAATGAGATGAAGGATAAGCCGGCCGATCAGGAGACTCTTCAGGCCAAGCTTCAGGCTGTAGAGGTCAGACAATCTCATCTTTTTTGTTGTTCAGTAACAAATGGAGTAAAACACCAGAGTGCAAAATTAACAAAATGCATGAAATAGCCCACAGGACTATCCCAACTAGATTTGAGATAGACCTGGGAAAAATGAGATTGTCCACAAGTATCAACAATGCTTTCTGTGGTTAAATATATTTCCACATGGCGAAATGAGATAGACTTGGACTATCAGACAGGGGTTAATTTCGCACACTGACACACTGAAAATGAATTTCTATTATAGCAAAGCACTTTTCATTCTGCTTAGGCTTGAAACTTATATACACTGTAATTTATAAGGAATGAATTAATTTGTAATCTGTCCCAGGTTGTGTTATACAAGTATGATATGGGTAAAAATTGAACTTATTTCCTGTAATTTAAATTTTTTCTACCATGTTCAGAAAATAAGACATTTTGAATAATAATCAAATTTTTGATTAATTTAAATGTGTGATCAAGCAGATTAATATTATAACTGTTTGATATACAGTAAAACTTTGTTATAGCAATGTCCTAGGGACACCTCTACAGGAATCAAAATCAATTCCCTGTATTTGTATATTTGCTATAACCAAATTTGTTAATATTGCAAAAGTTAGCAAGGATTAAAAATTTTGCAAGGTGACTCCACAGTACTTTGCTATATCTGAGAATTTGCTATAATTGTGTTCATACTAAACAAGTTTTACTGTATATATTACAATTAAACCTTAAAATTACTAAAAATCTTGCTTTACAAAATTGAATTTTTTTTTTACATATATTCTAAAGGATCTTATGGAGGCTAAAGAGGAAGGACTTGGATTATTTAATGCAGCTCTTGAGTCTGGAGAAAAACTCTTTCCTAACACCTCAAATGATGGCAGAGAAACAATACGACATGAGCTCCGATCCCTCAGAGAGAATTGGGAACTGTTCAATGACAGCCTTAATGACACACAGAGAAGCCTTGAGAGCAGCCGCATGCAGTGGTCAACATTTGATGAGAATTATGATCAGCTACTAAAATGGGTTACAGATATGGGATGTCAGATTGAGCATGACAATGAGCTACGCAATACACTTCAGGAGAAGAAAGCCATGCTGCAGCATTACCGGGTATTTTGAAGTGATACTTAAAGTTTTCTGACTCATGTGGTGGTATTGTGTTTGGATTTGACGTTTTTCATAACAAAAATAACTTTGTTTTTAAATCTAATGTTATAATGTTACTCAGGATACAGTGGCAATGGATATATTTAGATTCATGAAACATTTTATTTGATAACTAACATAACCAATATTCATAATACTTAAAGACATCTGCTCACATAAAAGCTATGCAATGATAAAATAAAAATGCCAAATGGTCAAATAAAAAGGCCATGATTTTAGCATAAGTTGCTGTGTTTGAGCCGCTTAACATAGCATAGGTATTTTTTAATGCTTAACCCAAATTAAATGCTTCATGTGAAGTCGTAAACAAGAAAAAGAGTTTACTATATGTTTCAACAAAGTTTGTGACTTTTTTTCTATAACAAAAATAACCATAATCTAACAATTGAAAAATAACAAGTAACAAACAGGATAAACTTTTGAATTTCTTTATTGTTTAAAACTTGCAAATAAATATAAAAAGTACTCACAAATAGAATATAAAGTTTAATTAAGCTTTTTTTTTTTTAGACAGATTAGGGGAAAAAAAACCTTTTTGTTTCAAAGTGATATTTCCTAATATCTTCACAATGCTCCCGAAGCCCAGAGGTCGCTAGATGTACTAATGTAGAGTCTGAAATTTGACTTCATGTTTTACATATCTCTGTTTTACACATGCATTTAGATTTTGAACTGGTTTTTGTCAGTCAATGAAAAAATACCCAGCTTTCATATTCCCCTGATTATCGTGCAGATTTAAGCTACCAATAATATTCCTGACTTTTCCACACTTGTTAAAAAAGTTTATTTCTGGGTCGATTCAAACACAATATGTATCATGTGGAAAGGAAATAAGTATTACTGTACCATGTAATGCTTAGATGGCTTAAGATGGAGAGTCATCATAGAAATAAACTGCCATGCATGCTAACATGGAATTTCAATTTTCAGTTTAGTTATGTGATGACTCTTTTCTTTTGTTTTCATTAAAAAATATACTCTAGAAGCACACATTTTTGTTGGGTCAAAATTTCGTTATTTTTAAACCAAATAAAATTTTGTTGGCATTTAATTTTCTCTTAAAAATTGGTCATGGATTTAATTTGGTTGATTTTTACTGCCAACGAAAATAACGAAATTAAATCCTCAATAGATATTTCTGCTTCTACAGTATATCTATATATGTTGCAATTTTAGGGGTTTTACTTTACAAAAAAATGTAATGCCGAATTTGTGTTTTCAACAGACGAGGTGTCAAGATATTATGTCTCACCAAACTATGATAGACAGTGTCACTGACAAGGGAACGGCCCTATCGTCAGCTCAAGTGAAGGGCAAACTGAAAGAGCTGGCTAACAGCTACAAGGCGCTGTGTCACACCGCCCAAGCTCAAGTAAAGACTGCGGAACAGCAAGTCGATCAACACCAGACCTTTGCAGACAGCTACCAGCAGTGTAAGGACTGGATAACCATGACCAAAGACAAGTTAGCTGTTTGTAATGAAGTCAGCGGGGATAAGCAGACCTTGCAAAATCGATTGGACAGAGTCAAGGTGACAACCTTCCACCATCTCTTTGCTCTTTAACAAAGTTTGAAATCTTTTTAACCTGGTTTTCCAAAGGGAAATTTTCGTTTTCAAAGTGGTGAAAATGGGGGGGCTGGCGGTGCCAAAAGGGTACTCCTATTGTAATGTGCCCGGCGGCCATTTTGTTAAGGATTACTCCACCCATACTTTTCAAGATAAGAGGTTGTTTTGCAGATCATTTGTACATTTATCAGAAACATGCATATTACATGGATTTTGATTTTTTTATTGATTATGAAAAAAAAATACCACCTGTTGAACTTATTTACTTTTTGACAAAATATTGCATATAGGGTAATCCATTTCTCTGGATAGGTAGTGTTTATTAATTCAGGGTTGACAAATTGATTATGGATACTGATGTTCAAACAAAAGAAAACCTAATTTGCTGTCACATTGACAGCTTTTCTCTTGTTAAGTTTATAAATTACTGAACAAAAAAATTATTATTCCATTTTGATTGTAGGATTTAACTTCGTCTTTGAGAAATGGTGAAAAGAAAATTCAAGCAGCTATTAGTCAGGCAGAAAAAACTCTACAAGAAACAGCTTCATTTGGTCAAGAGCAAATCAAATCAGAGCTAGAAAGCTTAACTCTTGACTTTGAGAGTCTTGTTACAAAGTTGGGAGATGCGGAGACTTCTCTGACACATGCTTTGCAAGGATTACAGGCTTATGATAAATCTTGTGACGCTCTCAGCAAATGGCTAAGAAATGTGGAGCTTCAGATCAAGGATCAGGATTTAAAGTCTACCTGCCAAGAAAAGCAGTCTCAAGTGAACAAATTTAAGGTACGTATTATAATTTTTTTATGGAGGTACTTATAAATATTGGTCAGTAAGCTTAAATCCTTCAAATAAATTTTGCAGTTTTATGGTTGTTCATTTTTTCTGTATGTTTCAAGAAGCAACATTTGATAAAGTTATGAGTATTTATACAATAAATGTTTATAATCATGTTTTACAGCATTTGCAAGAAGAAGTCCATAACCAGCAGGTTGCATTTGAGGAACTTCAGAAAATGGCAGCACAAGTACAAGGAGCTGATAGCCGATTGGTCAGTTTATGTACTCAACTAAACACCCGGTACCAGACAGCTAAAACCTCTCTAAGAGTGAGTACTTTTTAAAGTCGGCTTTATTGAAAATGGAACCAATAGTAATGCAAATCCTTTGTTACATTCTGACTATGAATTTGTAGGATTTGATCCACAAGCTGCAGGACAATGTTCATGAGCATGAAGCTTACAACGAAAACTTCTCTGAGTGCGCAGAGTGGGTGAACACATTGGCAAGGCGTCTGCAAGTGTGTGCAGATATGGCGGGTGATAAACATGATGTGGAAGATAGACTAGCCAAACTACAGGTATTGCAACAGCAAAACACCACACATCTGTGCAATTGTTTATTATACCAAAATCACATTACTTTTGATTCAAATAACACACCAGTCTGACGATAGTTTATCAAATCTGCAAATGAAAAAAAAATTGTGAATGTTTACCTTTCCATGCTTTAATATTAAAACATTTAAATATATTTAAAATACTCAATCATTTATTTGTTTGCCCTGTATGTTTATATTGTACAACAGTGTGTAAAGTTGTTATCACCTCACAATTACAGTACCTCTCGGCTGGCAAACAAAGTCAGCAACCTCGTCGTATTTTGTATATGTATAGAGGGAATATGAGACAAAAATGATTTACAATGGATGATACAGTAATATGATAATTATTACTTTGTAGGAACTTCTGGCAGAAAAAGAACAAGGCTCCTCAAAAATACACTACACAGTGGATAGTGGTGAAAAGTTGTATCCTAACACAGCTTCTGAAGGTCGGGACATCATTAGACAGGAACTGAGGACTCTCAGAGACCAATGGGAACAAGTGTGTGACCTGCTGTCTGACACCCAACACAAGCTGGACTCCTGTCTGCTGCAGTGGTCATCCTACGACGAAAACTTTGAACAGTTCCAGAAATGGTTACTGGATACTGAGATACAACTCAAGGAGGACACAGACTTAAAATCTACTCTTCCCGATAAAAAGGCTCAACTCCAAAACCATAGGGTAATATAACATTAAAACTTGTGGTTTTCAGCAAAATCCTGCAGTATTTATCAATCATCTTGTCACTTATTATAGGAATAAGTATAAGGGCTTGCAAACAATGTTTTTAGGAGGCGAGATGGTCAACATTGATCTAAAACTTTAAAGATATGATTTGTTTAGCCATAAACTATTATTAAGTAAAGAAAAAGCCCTTTTAACTTTCCATGTTCTTGTGTTTTAATTCATAAAAAATTGCAAGGGGTTCCTCCATTTTTTTGTCCATTTATATGATTCAATTCAACAAAATTTATATTTTCTGATTAAGTGATGTTGAGAAGCATACTAAACAAATCATAAAGATGTTTTGAGGGTAAAAGTGAGGATCATTTTGTCCAATGTGTCAAAGTGATGTAGAATATTTGAATATTTTTCCTATCAGATTCTGCATCAAGACATTATGTCCAGGAAACATGTCATGGATAACTTAGCAGACAAGGCTGTGAATCTGACTCGCTCCACTCCAAGTGCCAAGGTCAACAGATTTGTAGATGAGCTTCAAAGTAAGTATAGCAAGCTGTGCAGTATGTCACAGCAGATGCTAGGGAAGTTTGAGGAATCCGTGAAGGACCACCAACAATACCAAGATGTGTACCAGGATTGCCAGGATTGGCTGAACTCAGCCAGGGAGAAAGTGGACACCTGCTCCGATACCTCCGGAGACAAGCTCTCTCTTCAGAATAAGCTAGAAAGACTCAAGGTAGGTGGCAAAAGCTGTTTCATGTACAGCTCAATAGCAGTATAGAAAATAGGATATTGTATAAGAATTCAGAGCCAGAGTGAACAGAATTATTTGTTTTTGATTGAAGGAATGTCAAGAGAAAATACCAGATGGAGAGAAAAAGCTAAAGAAAACCAAAGAATTGGCGAGCAAAACAGCCTCTAACTCCTCTCAGAATGGACAGGAAGCGTTGAAACGAGAATGTGATCACCTGGAGAGTGACTGGCAGGACTACTTAGCTCGAATATCTCAGGCTGAAGAAGATATTAAAACAGCTCTTGTAACATGGGGAGATTTTGAGACAAAGTTTACCTCATGTTCAGCCTGGCTTAAACAGATGGAAGAGCAAGTTAAAAACTATGAACTCAAAAACACACTACAGGAAAAGCAAAACCAAATCGAAAAGTTCAAGGTACACCTCGATAATTTTTTTACTTTGTAAAATGTATGCTGTTACATGTTGGTCTCCCATGCATTCATCCTGTTTGTAAACATTCTCATGTTTGTATATTTCATAGGCCTGAGACCTCTTTTAAGTGCACCTATGCTTGCATATTTGCATAGATCTGGTAATTAAAAATTAAAGTACATGTATCTGAAACATTGTGAATTGTAGAAACAAAGAGAAGAAGTTTTATCGCATCAGCCAGAAATTGACAGATTTACTGACGATGCCCAGAACTTGATGCATACCAGCTCAGATGCTCGCCTCAGCACCCAAGTCTCTAATCTGACAAACCGCTACAGAGGATTACTGTCTCTGATAAAGGTATGTATAGTAACAAGAGCTAGAAAACAGGACAGCACTATCACAAGCTCTATATTGTCACACTACCATATATAGTGTATGTATGTGTGTCTTATTTAGTGTCAAAGGCCTGAGAGCTAATATAAGTTAAAAGGCTAGCTAAAATTTTATTTGGAAAAAGGTTTATTAAATATTAAATTCCGGAATTGTAACTCAACTAAATTTAAAAAAAAAAAAAAATTGTTGAATTTTACAGTAAATCTGTGGTCTTTTGTTTCAATTAATTCTTCACAACAGGATCTTATTGGAAAATGGGAGAAGTACACACAGGATCACTACACATTTGACAAACGATTGGAAGAGTTCAACAGCTGGCTCTCCAATGCAGAGGTCAAGTTAGACTCCTGTCAGATACCAGCCACCGACCAAGAAACAATGGAGGAACAGCGAACCGTGATACAGGTAGTGATAAACAGGCTTGTTCTCTAAATGAATGTACAGTAAAACACACTTATAACGAAGTGCCAGGGAGTAGCGATTTTGGTTCGTTATAAACATAATTCGTTATATCCATCAAGTTTACAACATGAAATAAAGTCATGGGGAATGAAAATCACTTCGCTGTAAGCGTCAGTTCATTATTAGCGTGTTTGCTTTAACCTTGTTTTACTGTAGTATGAATGCGTAGGCTTCAAGGTCAAATACTATTCTGAATGACTTTCAGTTAATGATGTCCGACAAAGAACATGGTCTACAGAGACTGAACACAGCAATTGAAGCTGGGGAAAAGTTGTATACAGATACTGCTGCAAGTGGTCGAGAGAAGGTTAGACAAAACCTCAGGCAGGCCAAGGAAGACTGGGACCGATTGAACAGCAACCTTCACGACGCTCAGCGCAGAGTGGACTCTTTCTTAATGCAGTGGTCATCATATTCAGATGGTCAGGATCAACTGATGAAGTGGATGGCTGATACTGAAAACCAACTTCAATCTGATGTTGACCTAAAAAACACACTTCAGGAGAAACGCATGCAGTTACAGAATGTTAGAGTGAGTGCAAATCCTTGTTAACTTTGCTGTAGGATTTGAATTCCTGCTGTTTGCAGGATTAAAAATACTGTCTGAATTAAGGAGGCTTAGTACAAGTTGAATAAGTATGCTTTCGCTTAGTGTTTCATTTGCATTATTGTGACGTCATCTTTTTGCTTGGTTGATGATTTTTTAGTATTCTACCCTTGATATCTCGAATACTTGGATATCTCAAAATTTTGAACCGTCCAATCTAGTTCGAGATAAGGAAGTTTGACTGTACAAATCAATTACTTTCTTGTTCAGAAGCTTTTTACCATTTAATTATTGCAGCAAAGATTTATATTCTTATCTACCAACCATAATAAATC